>NC_044556.1:59114920-59144237 GCF_007565055.1 Rhinopithecus roxellana
TTTCTGAGAAACTGCATTGCCATGTGTGAATGCAACTCACAGAGTTACACGTTTCTCCTCAGTGATCAGTTTGTTAACACAGTTTTCTGGAAATCTGCCATTAGATACTTCACAGCGCAATGAACCTTACGGTGACAAAGGAAATATCCACAGATGAAAACTAGAAAGAAGCTTTATTAGAAAATTCTTGGTGATGTGTGAATTCATCTCACAGAGTTACACTTATGTTACTTGCAGCAGTACATTAACACTGTCTTAGAGGAATCTGAGAACGGATTCTTTGGATCGCATTGAGGCCTACGCTGATATAGGAAATTTCTTCCGTTCAAAACGTGAAGGAAGCTTTCTTAGAAACTTATTTCTGATCTGTGAGTTCATCTCACAGACTTATAACTTAGACTTCAGGAAGCAGTTTGCTAACACTCTTTTCGTGGAATCTGTACAGTGATATTTGGGAGCCCATAGGGGCCCATGGTGAAAATGGAAATATCCTCACATAATAACTACAGAGAAGCTGTCTGAGAGTTTTTTTTCTGATGTGCGGCTTCAACACACAGAGTTCCACCCTTCCCTTTTTGGAACAGTTTGCTAACACTGTTGTCGTGGATTCTGCAAAGGTATATTTGGGAGCTCTTTGAGGGCTATGGTGAAAAAGGAAACATCCTCACATAATAATTAAAGAGAAGCTTTCTGAAAAACTGCATTGCCATGTGTGAATGCAACTCACAGAGTTACACGTTTCTCTTCAGTGATCAGTTTGTTAACACAGTTTTCTGGAAATCTGCACTTCGATACTTCATAGCGCAATGAACCTTACGGTGACAAAGGGAATATCCATAAATGAAAACTAGAAAGAAGCTTTCTTAGAAACTTCTTGTTGATGTGTGAATTCATCTCACAGAGTTTCACTTATGTATCGTGGAGCAGTGCATTAACACTGTCCTCGAGGAATCTGAGAACGGCTTCTTTAGATGGCATTGAGGCCTACGCTGATAAAGGAAATTTCATCCGTTCAAAACGTGAAAGAAGCTTTATGAGAAACTTCTTTCTGATCTTTGAGTTCATCTCACAGACTTATAACTTAGATTTCAGGGAGCAGTTTGCTAACACTCTTCTCGTGGAATCTTCTAAAGTGATATTTGGGAGCCCATAGGGGCCCATGGTGAAAAAGGATATATCCTCACATAACAACTAGAGAGAAGCTTTCTGAGAAACTGCATTGCCATGTGTGAATGCAACTCACAGAGTTACAGGTTTCTCTGCAGTGATCATTTTGTTAACACAGTTTTCTGGAAATCTGCAATTAGATACTTCATAGCGCAATGAACCTTACGGTGACAAAGGAAATATCCACAGATGAAAACTAGAAAGAAGCTTTCTTAGAAACTTCTTGGTGATGTGTGAATACATCTCACAGAGTTACACTTATGTTTCGTGGAGCAGTCCATTATCACTGTCTTTGAGGAATCTGAGAATGGCTTCTTTGGATCGCATGAAGCCTACGCTGATAAAGGAAATTTCATCCGTTCAAAACGTGGAAGAAGCTTTCTGAGAAACTTCTTTCTGATCTGTGAGTTCATCTCACAGACTTATAACTTAGACTTCAGGAAGCAGTTTGCTAACACTCTTTTTGTGGAATCTGTAAAGTGATATTTGGGAACCCATAGGGGCCCATGGTGAAAAAGGAAATATCCTCACATAATAACTAGAGAGAAGCTTTCTGAGAGATTCCGTTCTGATGTGTGGCTTCATCACGCAGAGTTCCACCCTCTTTCCTTCATGGAACAGTTTGCTAACACTGTTGTCGTGGATTCTGCAAACGTATATTTGGGAGCTCATTGAGGGCTTATGGTGAAAAAGGAAATATCCTCACATTAATAACTAAAGAGAAGCTTTCACAGAAACTGCATTGCCATGTGTGAATGCAACTCACAGAGTTACACGTTTCTCTTCAGTGATCAGTAGTTTAACACGTTTTCTGGTAAATCGGCAATTTAGATACTTCATAGCGCAATGAACCTTATGGTGACAAAGGAATATCCACAGATGAAAAACTAGAAAGAAGCCTTTCGTAGAAACTTCTTGGTGATGTGTGAAATCATCTCACAGAGTTACACTTATGTTACTTGGAGCAGTCCATTAACACTGTCTTTGAGGAATCTGAGAACGGGTTCTTTGGATCGCATTGAGGCCTAACGCTGCTAAAGGAAATTTCATCCGTTCAAAACGTGAATGAAGCTTTCTGAGAAACTCTTTCTGATCTGTGAGTTCATCTCACAACTTATAACTCTAGATTTCATGAAGCAGTTTGCTAACACTCTTCTCGTTGGAAACTATAAAAACAATATTTGGGAGCCCAAAGGGGCCCATGGTGAAAAAGGAAATATCCTCACAAAATAACTAGAGAGAAGCTTTCTGAGAGATTCCTTTCTGATGTGTGGCTTCGTCACACAGAGTTCCACCCTTCCCTTCTTGGAACAGTTTGATAACACTGTTGTCGTGGATTCTGCAAAGTATATTTGGGAGCTCATTGAGGGCTATGTTGAAAATGGAAATATCCTCACATAATAACTAAAGAGAAGCTTTCTGAGAAACTGCATTGCCATGTGTGAATGCAACTCACAGAGTTACACGTTTCTCCTCAGTGATCAGTTTTTTAAAACAGTTTTCTGGAAATCTACCATTAGATACTTCATAGCGCAATGAACCTTACGGTGACAAAGGAAAGATCCACAGATGAAAACTAGAAAGAAGCTTTCTTAGAAACTTCTTGGTGATGTGTGAATTCATCTCACAGAGTTACACTTATGTTACCTGGAGCAGTCCATTGAAACTGTCTTTGAGGAAACTGAGAACGGTTTCTTTGGATCGCATGAGGCCTACGCTGATGAAGGAAATTTCATGTGTTCAAAACGTGAAAGAAGCTTTCTGAGAAACTTCTATCTGATCTCTGAGTTCATATCACAGACTTATAACTTAGATTTCAGGAAGCTGTTTTGCTAACACTCTTTTCGTGGAAACTGTAAAGTGAAATTTGAGAGCCCATAGGGGCCCGTAGTTGAAAAAGGAAATATCCTCACATAAAAAATAAGAGAAGCTTTCGGAGAAACTGCATTGCCATGTGTGAATGCAACTCACAGAGTTACACGTTTCCCCTCAGTGATCAGTTTGTTAACACAGTTTTCTGGAAATCTGCCATTAGATACTTCATAGCGCATTGAACCTTACGGTGACAAAGGAAATATCCACAGATTAAAAACTAGAAAGAAGCTTTCTTAGAAACTTCTTGGTGATGTGTGAATTCATCTCACAGAGTTACACTTATGTTACTTGGAGCAGTCATTAACATTGTCTTTGAGGAATCTGAGAACTGATTCTTTGGATCGCATTGAGGCCTACGCTGATAAAGGAAATTTCTTCCGTTCAAAACGTGAAGGAAGCTTTCTGAGAAACTTCTTTCTGATCTGTGAGTTCATCTCACAGACTTATAACTTAGACTTCAGGAAGTAGTTTGCTAACACTCTTTTCGTGGAATTTGTAAAGTGATATTTTGGAGCCCTTAGGGGCCCATAGTGAATAAGGAAATAACCTCACATAATAACTAGAGAGAAGCTTTCTGAGAGATTTCTTTCTGATGTGCGGCTTCATCACACAGAGTTCCACCCTTCCCTTCTTGGAACAGTTTGCTAACACTGTTGTCTTGGATTCTGCAAAGGTATATTTGGGAGCTCATTGAGGGCTATGGTGAAAAAGGAAATATCCTCACATAATAACTAAAGACAAGCTTTCTGAGAAACTGCATTGCCATGTGTGAATGCAACTCACAGAGTTACACGATTCTCCTCAGTGATCAGTTTGTTATCACAGTTTTCTGGAAATCTGCAATTAGATACTTCATAGCGCAATGAAACTCACGGTGACAAAGGAAATGTCCACAGATGAAAACTAGAAAGAAGCTATCTTAGAAACTTCTTGGTGATGTGTGAATTCATCTCACAGAGTTACACTTATGTTTCTTGGAGCAGTCCATTAACACTGTCTTTGAGGAATCTGAGAAGAGCTTCATTGGATCGCATTGAGGCCTACGCAGATAAAGGAAATTTCCTCCTTTCAAAACGTGAAAGAAGCTTTCTGAGAAACTTCTTTCTGATCTGTGAGTTCATCTCACAGACTTATAACTTAGATTTCAGGAAGCAGTTTGCTAACACTCTTTCGTGGAATCTGTAAAGTGATATTTGGAAGCGCATAGGGGCCCATGTTGAAAAAGGAAATATCCTCATATAATAACTAGAGAGTAGCTTTCTGAGAGATTTCATTCTGATGTGTGACTTCATCACACAGAGTTCCACCCTTCCCTTCTTGGAACAGTTTGCTAACACTGTTTTCGTGGATTTGCAAAGGTATATTTGGGAGCTCTTTGCGGACTATGGTGAAAAAGGAAATATCCTCACATAATAACTAAAGAGAAGCTTTCTGAGAAACTGCATTGACATGTGTGAATGCAACTCACAGAGTTACACGTTTCTCTTCAGTGATCATTTTGTTAACACAGTTTTCTGGAAATATGCAATTCCATACTTCACAGCGCAATGAAATTTATGGTGACAAAGGAAATATCCACAGATGAAAACTAGAAAGAAGCTTTCGCAGAAAATTCTTGGTGATGTGTGAATTCATCTCACCGAGTTACACTTATTTATCGTGGAGCAGTCCATTAACACTGTCTTTGAGGAAACTGAGAACGGCTTAGTTGGATCGCATTGAGGCCTACGCTGATAAAGGAAATTTCATCCGTTCAAAACGTGAAAGAAGCTTTCTGAGAAACTTCTTTCTGATCTGTGAGTTCATCTCACAGACTTATAACCTTAGACTTCAGGAAGCAGTTTTGCTAACACTCTTTCGTGGAATCTGTAAAGTGATATTTGGGGAGCCCATAGGGGCCCATGGTGAAAAAGGAAATATCCTGACATATTAACTAGAGAGAAGGATTTCTGTGAGATTCCTTTCTGATGGTCAGCTTCATCACACAGAGTTCCACCATTCCCTTCTTGGAACAGTTTGCTAACACTGTTGTCGTGGATTCTGCAAAGTTTTCTTTGGAGCTCATTGAGAGCTATGGTGAAAAAGGAAATATCCTCACATAATAACTAAAGAGAAGCTTTCTGAGAAACTGCATTGCCTTGTGTGAATGCAACTCACAGAGTTACACGTTTCTCCTCAGTGATCAGTTTGTTAACACAGTTTTCTGGACAATCTGCCATTAGATACTTCATTGCGCAATGAACCTTACGTTGACAAAGGAAATATCCACAGAGGAAAACTAGAAAGAAGCTTTCTTAGAAACTTCTTGGTGATGTGTGAATTCATCTCACAGAGTTACACTTATGTTACTTGGAGCAGTCAATTAACACTGTCTTTCAGGAATCTGAGAACGGATTCTTTGGATCGCATTGAGGCCTACGCTTATAAAGGAAATTTCATCCGTTCAAAACGTGAAGGAGGCTTTCTGAAAAACTTCTTTCTGACCTGTGAGTTCATCTCACAGACTTAAAGCTTTGACTTCAGGAAACAGTTTGCTAACACTCTTTTGGTGGAATTTGTAAAGTGATATTTGGGAGCGCACAGGGGCCCATGGTGAAAAAGGAAATAACCTCACGTATAACTAGAGAGAAGCTTTCTCAGAGATTCCTTTCTGATGTGCGGATTCATCACACGGAGTTCCACCCATTCCTATTTGGAACAGTTGCTAACACTGTTGTCGTGGATTCTGCAAAGGTATATTTGGGAGCTCATTGAGGGCGATGGTGAAAAAGGAAATATCCTCACATAATAACTAAAGAGAAGCTTTCTGTGAAACTGCATTGCCATGTGTGAATGCAACGCACAGAGTTACACTTTTCTCCTCAGTGATCAGTTTGTTAACACAGTTTTCTGGAAATCTGCCATTAGATACTTCATAGCGCAATGAACCCTACGGTGACAAAGGAAATAACCACAGATGAAAACTAGAAAGAAGCTTTCTTAGAAACTTCTTGGTGATGTGTGAATTCATCTCACAGAGTTACACTTATGTTACTTGGAGCAGTCCATTAACACTGTCTTTGAGGAATCTGAGAACGGATTCTTTGGATCGCATTGAGGCCTACGCTGATAAAGGAAATTTCATCCGTTCAAAACGTGAAAGAAGCTTTCTGAGAAACACCTTTCTGACCTGTTAGTTCATCTACAGAATTATAACGTAGACTTCAGGAAGCAGTTTGCTAACACTCTTTTTGTGGAATCTGTAAAGTGATATTTCGGATCCCATAGGGGCCCATGGTGAAAAAGGAAATATCCTCACATAATAAATAGAGAGAAGCTTTCTGTGAGATTCATTTCTGATGGTCGGCTTCATCACACAGAGTTCCACCCTTCCGTCTTGGAACATTTTGCTAACACTGTTGTCGTGGATTCTGCAACGGTATATTTGGGAGCTCAATGAGAGCTATGGTGAAAAAGGAAATATCCTCACATAATAACCAAAGAGAAGCTTTCTGGGAAACTGCATTGCCATGTGTGAATGCAACTCACAGAGTTACACGTTTCTCCTCAGTGATCAGTTTGTTAACACAGTTTTCTGGAAAACTGCCATTAGATACTTGATACCGCAATGAACCTTACGGTGACAAAAAATATCCACAGATGAAAACTAGAAAAGAAGCTTTCTTAGAAACTTCTTGGTGATGTGTGAATTCATCTCACAGAGTTACACTTATGTTACTTGGAGCAATCCATTAACACTGTCTTTGAGGAATCTGAGAACGGATTCTTTGGATCGCATTGAGGCCTACGCTGATAAAGGAAATTTCATGCGTTCAAAACGTGAAACAAGCTTTCTGAGAAACTTCTTTCTGATCTGTGAGTTCATCTCACAGACTTATAACTTAGATATCAGGAAGCAGTTTGCTAACACTGTTTTCGTGGAATCTGTAAAGTGATATTTGGGAGCCCAAAGGGGCCCATAGTGAAAAAGGAAATATCCTCACATAATAACTAAAGAGAAGCTTTCTGAGAAACTGCATTGCCATGTGTGAATGCTACTCACAGAGTTACACGTTTCTCCTCAGAGATCAGTTTGTTAACTCAGTTTTCTGGAAATCTGCCATTAGATACTTCATAGCGCAATGAACCTTACGGTGACAAAGGAAATATCCACAGATGAAAACTAAAAAGAAGCTTTCTTAGAAACTTCTTGGTGATGTGTGAATTCATCTCACAGAGTTACACTTATGTTTCTTGGAACAGTCCATTAACACTGTCTTTGAGGAATCTGAGAACGGCTTCTTTGCATCGCATTGAGACCTACGCTGATAAGGGAAATGTCATCCGTTCAAAACGTGAAAGAAGCTTTCTGAGAAACGTCTTTCTGATCTGTGGAGTTCATCTCACAGACTTATAACTTAGAGTGCAGGAAGCAGTTTTCTTACACTCTCTTTTTGGAATATGTTAAGTGATATTTGGGAGCCCAAAGAGGCCCGTGGTGAAAAAGGAAATATCCTCACATAATAACTAAAGAGAAGCTTTCTGAGAAACTGCATTGCCATGTGTGAAGGCAACTCACATAGTTACAGGCTTCTCTTCAGTGATCAGTTTGTTAACACAATTTTCTGGAAATCTGCAATTAGATACTTCATAGCGCAATGAACCTTACGGTGACAAAGGAAATATCCACAGATGAAAACTAGAAAGAAGCTTTCTTAGACACTTTTTGGTGATGTGTGAATTCATCTCAGAGAGTTACACTTATATTTCGTGGAGCAGTCCATTAAGACTGTCTTTGAGGAATCTGAGAACGGCTTCCTTGGATCGCATTGAGGCCTACGCTGATAAAGGAAATTGCATCGTTCAAAACGTGAAAGAAGCTTTCTGAGAAACTTCTTTCTGATCTGTGACTTTATCTCACAGACTTAAAATTTACACTTCAGGAAGCAGTTTGCTAACACTCTTTTTGTGGAATCTGTAAAGTGATATTTGGGAGCCCCTAAGGGCCCATGGTGAAAAAGGAAATATCCTCACATAATAACGAGAGAGAAGCATTCTGAGAGATTCCTTTCTGATGTGCGGCTTCATCACACAGAGTTCCAACCTTCCCTTCTTGGAACAGTTTGCTAACACTGTTGTCGTGGATTCTGCAAAGGTATATTTGGGAGCTCATTGACGGCTATGGTGAAAAAGGAAATATCCTCACATAATAACTAAAGAGAAGCTTTCTGAGAAACTGCATTGCCATGTGTGAATGCAACTCACAGAGTTACACGTTTCTCTTCAGTGATCAGTTTGTTAACACAGTTTTCTGGAAATCTGGAATTAGATAGTTCATAGCACAATGAACCTTACGGTGACAAAGGAAATATCCACAGATGAAAACTAGAAAGAAGCTTTCTTAGAAACTTCTTGGTGATGTGTGAATTCTTCTCAGAGTGTTACAATTATGTTTCGTGGAGCCCATTAACACTGTCTTTGAGGAATCTGAGAACGGCTTCTTTGGATCGCATTGAGGCCTTCGCTGATAAAGGAAATTTCATGCATTCAAAACGTGAAAGAAGCTTTCTGAGAAACTTCTTTCTGATCTGTGAGTTCATCTCAAAGGCTTATAACTTAGACTTCAGGAAGCAGATTGCTAACACTCTTTTTGTGGAATCTGTAAAGTGATATTTGGGAGACCATCGGGGCCCATGGTGAAAAAGGAAATATCCTCACATAATAACTAGAGAGAAGCATTCTGAGAGATTCCTTTCTGATGTGCGGCTTCATCACACAGGGTTCCACCCTTCCCTTCTTGGAACAGTTTGCTAACACTGTTTTCGTGGATTCTGCCAAGGTATATTTGGGAGCTCATTGACGGATATGTTGAAAAAGGAAATATCCTCACATAATAACTAAAGAGAAGCTTTCTGAGAAACTGCATTGCCATGTGTGAATGCAACTCCCAGAGATACACAGTTCTCTTCAGTGATCAGTTTGTCAACACTGTTTTCTGGAAATCTGGAATTAGATAGTTCATAGCACAATGAACTTTTCGGTGACAAAGGAAATATCCACAGATGAAAACTAGAAAGCAGCTTTCTTAGAAACTTCTTGGTGATGTGTGAATTCATCTCACAGAGTTACAGTTATGTTTCCTGGAGTGCATTAACACTGTCTTTGAGGAATCTGAGAACGGCTTCTTTGGATCGCATTGAGGCCTACGCTGATAAAGGAAATTTCATTCGTTCAAAACGTGAAAGAAGCTTTCTGAGAAACTTCTTTCTGATCTGTGAGTTCATCTCACAGGCTTATAACTTAGACTTCAGGAAGCAGTTTGCTAACACTCTTTTTGTGGAATCTGTAAAGAGATATTTGGGAGCAAATAGGGGCCCATGGTGAAAAAGGAAATATCCTCACATAATAACTAGAGAGAAGCATTCTAAGAGATTTCTCACTGATGTGCGACTTCATCACACAGAGTTCCACCCTTCCCTTCTTGCAACAGTTTGCTAACACTGTTGTCGTGGATTCTGCAAAGGTATATTTCGGAGCTCATTGAGGGCTATGGTGAAATAGGAAATATCCTCACATAATAACTAAAGAGAAGCTTTCTGAGAAACTGCATTGCCCTGTGTGAATGCAACTCACAGAGTTACACGTTTCTCTTCAGTGATCAGTTTGTTAACACAGTTTTCTGGAAATCTGCAATTCGATACTTCATAGCGCAGTGAACCTTACGGTGACAAAGGAAATATCCACAGATGAAAACTAGAAAGAAGCTTTCTTTGAAACTTCTTGGTGACGTGTGAATTCATCTCACAGAGTTACACTTATGTTTCGTGGAGCAGTCCATTAACACTGTCTTTGAGGAATCTGAGAACGGCTTCTTTGAATCGCTTTGAGGCCTACGCTGATAAAGTAAATGTCATCGTTCAAAACGTGAAAGAAGCTTTCTGACAAACATCTTTCTGATCTGTGAGTTCATCTCACAGAGTTATAATTTAGAGTTCAGGAAGCAGTTTGTTAACACTCTTTTTGTGGAATCTGTAAAGTGATATTTGGGAGACCATCGGGGCCCATGGTGAAAAAGGAAATATCCTCACATAATAACTAGAGAGAAGCATTTTGAGAGATTCCTTTCTGATGTGCGGCTTCATCACACAGAGTTCCACCCTTCCCTTTTTGGAACAGTTTGCTAACACTCTTGTCGTGGATTCTGCAAAGGTATATTTGGGAGCTCATTGAGGTCTATGGTGAAAAAGGAAATATTCTCACATAATAACTAAAGAGAAGCTTTCTGAGAAACTGCATTGCCATGTGTGAATGCAACTCACAGAGTTACACGTTTCTCTTCAGTGATCAGTTTGTTAACACAGTTTTCTGGAAATCTGCTATTAGATACTTCATATTACAATGAAACTTATGGTGACAAAGGAAATATCCACAGATGAAAACTAAAAAGAAGCTTTCTTAGAAACTTCTTGGTGATGTGTGAATTCATCTCACAGAGTTACACTTATGTTTCTTGGAACAGTCCATTAACACTGTCTTTGAGGAATCTGAGAACGGCTTCTTTGCATCGCATTGAGACCTACGCTGATAAAGGAAATGTCATCCGTTCAAAACGTGAAAGAAGCTTTCTGAGAAACGTCTTTCTGATCTGTGGAGTTCATCTCACAGACTTATAACTTAGAGTGCAGGAAGCAGTTTTCTTACACTCTCTTTTTGGAATATGTTAAGTGATATTTGGGAGCCCAAAGAGGCCCGTGGTGAAAAAGGAAATATCCTCACATAATAACTAAAGAGAAGCTTTCTGAGAAACTGCATTGCCATGTGTGAAGGCAACTCACATAGTTACAGGCTTCTCTTCAGTGATCAGTTTGTTAACACAATTTTCTGGAAATCTGCAATTAGATACTTCATAGCGCAATGAACCTTACGGTGACAAAGGAAATATCCACAGATGAAAACTAGAAAGAAGCTTTCTTAGACACTTTTTGGTGATGTGTGAATTCATCTCAGAGAGTTACACTTATATTTCGTGGAGCAGTCCATTAAGACTGTCTTTGAGGAATCTGAGAACGGCTTCCTTGGATCGCATTGAGGCCTATGCTGATAAAGGAAATTGCATCGTTCAAAACGTGAAAGAAGCTTTCTGAGAAACTTCTTTCTGATCTGTGACTTTATCTCACAGACTTAAAATTTACACTTCAGGAAGCAGTTTGCTAACACTCTTTTTGTGGAATCTGTAAAGTGATATTTGGGAGCACCTAAGGGCCCATGGTGAAAAAGGAAATATCCTCACATAATAACGAGAGAGAAGCATTCTGAGAGATTCCTTTCTGATGTGGGCTTCATCACACAGAGTTCCACCCTTCCCTTCTTGGAACAGTTTGCTAACACTGTTGTCGTGGATTCTGCAAAGGTATATTTGGGAGCTCATTGACGGCTATGGTGAAAAAGGAAATATCCTCACATAATAAATAAAGAGAAGCTTTCTGAGAAACTGCATTGCCATGTGTGAATGCAACTCACAGAGTTACACGTTTCTCTTCAGTGATCAGTTTGGTAACACAGTTTTCTGGAAATCTGGAATTAGATAGTTCATAGCACAATGAACCTTACGGTGACAAAGGAAATATCCACAGATGAAAACTAGAAAGAAGCTTTCTTAGTAACTTCTTGGTGATGTGTGAATTCTTCTCAGAGTGTTACAATTATGTTTCGTGGAGCCCATTAACACTGTCTTTGAGGAATCTGAGAACGGCTTCTTTGGATCGCATTGAGGCCTTCGCTGATAAAGGAAATTTCATGCATTCAAAACGTGAAAGAAGCTTTCTGAGAAACTTCTTTCTGATCTGTGAGTTCATCTCAAAGGCTTATAACTTAGACTTCAGGAAGCAGATTGCTAACACTCTTTTTGTGGAATCTGTAAAGTGATATTTGGGAGACCATCGGGGCCCATGGTGAAAAAGGAAATATCCTCACATAATAACTAGAGAGAAGCATTCTGAGAGATTCTTTCTGATGTGCGGCTTCATCACACAGGGTTCCACCCTTCCCTTCTTGGAACAGTTTGCTAACACTGTTTTCGTGGATTCTGCCAAGGTATATTTGGGAGCTCATTGACGGATATGTTGAAAAAGGAAATATCCTCACATAATAACTAAAGAGAAGCTTTCTGAGAAACTGCATTGCCATGTGTGAATGCAACTCCCAGAGATACACAGTTCTCTTCAGTGATCAGTTTGTCAACACTGTTTTCTGGAAATCTGGAATTAGATAGTTCATAGCACAATGAACTTTACGGTGACAAAGGAAATATCCACAGATGAAAACTAGAAAGAAGCTTTCTTAGAAACTTCTTGGTGATGTGTGAATTCATCTCACAGAGTTACAGTTATGTTTCCTGGAGTGCATTAACACTGTCTTTGAGGAATCTGAGAACGGCTTCTTTGGATCGCATTGAGGCCTACGCTGATAAAGGAAATTTCATCCGTTCAAAACGTGAAAGAAGCTTTCTGAGAAACTTCTTTCTGATCTGTGAGTTCATCTCACAGGCTTATAACTTAGACTTCAGGAAGCAGTTTGCTAACACTCTTTTTGTGGAATCTGTAAAGAGATATTTGGGAGCAAATAGGGGCCCATGGTGAAAAAGGAAATACCCTCACATAATAAATAGAGAGAAGCATTCTAAGAGATTTCTCACTGATGTGCGACTTCATCACACAGAGTTCCACCCTTCCCTTCTTGCAACAGTTTGCTAACACTGTTGTCGTGGATTCTGCAAAGGTATATTTCGGAGCTCATTGAGGGCTATGGTGAAATAGTTAATATCCTCACATAATAACTAAAGAGAAGCTTTCTGAGAAACTGCATTGCCCTGTGTGAATGCAACTCACAGAGTTACACGTTTCTCTTCAGTGATCAGTTTGTTAACACAGTTTTCTGGAAATCTGCAATTCGATACTTCATAGCGCAGTGAACCTTACGGTGACAAAGGAAATATCCACAGATGAAAACTAGAAAGAAGCTTTCTTAGAAACTTCTTGGTGACGTGTGGATTCATCTCACAGAGTTACACTTATGTTTCGTGTAGCAGTCCATTAACAATGTCTTTGAGGAATCAGAGAACGGCTTCTTTGGATCGCATTGAGGCCTACACTGATGATGGAAATGTCATGCGTTCAAAACGTGAAAGAAGATTTCTGAGAAACTTCTTTCTGATCTGTGAGTTGATCTCACAGACTTATAACTTAGATTTCAGGAAGCAGTTTGCTGACACTCTTTTCGAGGAATCTGTAAAGTGATATTTGGGAGCCCATAAGGGCCCATTTTGAAAAAGGAAATATCCTAACATAATAACTAGAGAGAAGCTTTCTGAGAGATTCCTTTCGGATGTGTGGCTTCATCACACAGAGTTCCACACTTCCCTTCTGGGAACAGTTTGCTAACTCTGTTGTCGTGGATTCTGCCCAGGTATATTTGGGATCTCATTGAGGGTTATGGGTAAAAAGGCAATATCCTCACATAATAACTAAAGAGAAGCTTTCTGAGAAACTGCATTGCCCTGTGTGAATGCAACTCACAGAGTTACACGTTTCTCTTCAGTGATCAGTTTGTTAAAACAGTTTTCTGGAAATCTGCAATTAGATACTTCATAGCGCGATGAACCTTACGGTGAGAAAGGAAATATCCACAGATGAAAACTAGAAAGAAACTTTCTTAGAAACTTCCTGGTGATGTGTGAATTCATCTCACAGAGTTACACTTATGTTTCGTGGAGTAGTCCATTAACACTGTCTTTGAGGAATCTGAGAACGGCTTCTTTGGATCGCATTGAGGTCTACGCTGATAAAGGATATTTCATCCGTTCAAAACGTGAAAGAACCTTTCTGAGAAAATTCTTTCTAATCTGTGAGTTCACCTCACTGGCTTATAACTTAGACTTCAAGAAGCAGTTTGCTAACACTCTATTTGTGGAATCTGTAAAGTGATATTTGGGAGCCCGTAGGGGCCCATGGTGAAAAAGGAAATACCCTCACATAATAAATAGAGAGAAGCATTCTGAGAGATTCCTTTTTTATGTGTGGCTTCATCACACAGAGTTCCACCCGTCCTTTCTTGGAACAGTTTGCTAACACTGTTGTCGTGGATTCTGCAAAGGTATATTTGGGAGCTCATTGAGGGCTATGGTGAAAAAGGAAATATCCTTACATAATAACTAAAGAAAGGCTTTCTGAGAAACTGCATTGCCATGTGTGAATGCAACTCACAGAGTTACACGTTTCCCTTCAGTGATCAGTTTGTTAACACAGTTTTCTGGAAATCTGCAATTAGATACTTCATAGCGTAATGAACCTTACGGTGACAAAGGAAATATCCACAGATAAAAACTAGAAGGAAGCTTTCTTAGAAACTTCTTGGTGTTGTGTGAATTCATTTCAGAGAGTTACACTTATGTTTCGTGGAGCAGTGCATTAACACTGTCTTTGAGGAAACTGAGAAAGGCTTCTTTGGATCGCATTGAGTCCTACGCTGATAAAGGAAATTTCATCCGTTGAAAACGTGAAAGAAGCTTTCTGAGAAACTTCTTTCTGATCTGTGAGTTCATCTCACAGGCTTATAACTTAGCCTTAAGGAAGCAGTTTGCTAACACTCTTTTGGTGGAATCTGTAAACTGATATTTGGGAGCCTTTATGGGCCCATGGTGAAAAAGGAAATATCCTCACATAATAACTAGGGATAAGCATTCTCAGAGATTCCTTTCTGATGTGTGGCTTCGTCACACAGAGCTCCAACCTTCCCTTCTTGGAACAGTTTGCTAACACTGTTTTTGTGGATTCTGCAAAGGTATATTTGGGAGCTCATTGAGGGTTATAGTGAAAAAGGAAATATCCTCACATAATAACTAAAGAGAAGCTTTCTGAGAAACTGCATTGTCATGTGTGAATGCAACTCACAGAGTTACACGTTTCCCTTCAGTGATCAGTTTGTTAACACAGTTTTCTGGAAATCTGCAATTAGATACTTCATAGCGCCATGAACCTTGCGGTGACAAAGGAAATATCCACAGATGAAAACTAGAAAGAAGCTTTCTTAGAAACTTCTTGGTGATGTGTGAATTCATTTCAGAGAGTTACACTTATGTTTCGTGGAGCAGTGCATTAACACTGTCTTTGAGGAAACTGAGAACGGCTTCTTTAATCGCATTGAGGCCTACGCTGATAAAGGAAATTTCATCCGTTGAAAACGTGAAAGAAGCTTTCTGAGAAACTTCTTTCTGATCTGTGTGTTCATCTCACAGGCTTATAACTTAGCCTTCAGGAAGGTGTTTGCTAACACTCTTTTCGTGGAATCTGTAAAGTAATATTTGGGAGCCCATAGGGGCCCATGGTGAAAAAGGAAATATCCTCACATAATAACTAAAGAGAAGTTTTCTGAGAAACTGCATTGCCATGTGTGAATGCAACTCACAGAGTTACACGTTTCTCTTCAGTGATCAGTTTGTTAACACAGTTTTCTGGAAATATGCAATTAGATATTTCATAGCGCAATGAACCTTACGGTGACAAAGGAAAAATCCACAGATGAAAACTAGAAAGAATCTTCCTTAGAAACTTCTTGGAAATGTGTGAATACATCTCACAGTGTTACACTTATGTTTCGTGGAGCAGTCCATTACCACTGTCTTTGAGGAATCGGAGATCTGCTTCTTTGGATGGCATTGTGGCCTTCGCTGATAAAGAAAATTTCATCCGTTCCAAACGTGAAAGAATCTTTCTGAGAAACTTCTTTCTGATCTGTGAGTTCATCTCAGAGACTTATAACTTAGATTTCACGAAGCAGTTTGCTAACACTCTCTTCGTGGAATCTGTAAAGTGATATTTGGGAGCCCATAGGGGACCATGGTGAAAAAGGAATTATCCTCCCATAATAACTAGGGAGAAGCATTCTGAGAGATTCCTTTCTGATGTGTGGCTTCGTCACACAGAGTTCCACCCTTCCCATCTTGGAACAGTTTGCTAACACTGTTTTTGTGGATTCTTCAAAGGTATATTTGGGAGCTCTTTGAGGGCTATGGTGAAAAAGGAAATATCCTCACGTAATAACTAAAGAGAAGCTTTCTGAGAAACTGCATTGCCATGTGTGAATGCAACTCACAGAGTTACACGTTTCTCTTCAGTGATCAGATAGTTAACACAGTTTTTTGGAAATCTGCAATTAGATACTTCATAGCGCAATGAACCTTATGGTGACAAAGGAAATATCCACAGATGAAAACTACAAAGCAGCTATCTTAGAGACTTCTTGGTGATGTGTGAATTCATCTCACAGAGTTACATTTATGTTTCGTGGAGCAGTCCTTTAACACTGTCTTTGAGGAATCTGAGAATGGCTTCTTTGGATCGCATTGAGGCCTACGCTGATAAAGGAAATTTCATCCGTTCACAACGTGAAAGAAGCTTTCTGAGAAACTTCTTTCTGATATGTGAGTTCATCTCACAGACTTATAACTTAGACTTCAGGAAGCAGTTTGCTAACACTCTTTTCGTGGAATCTGTAAAGTGATATTTGGGAGCCCATAGGGGACCATGTTGAAAAAAGAAACATCCTCACATAATAACTAGAGAGAAGCTTTCTGAGAGATTCCTTTCTGATGTGTGGTTTCATCACACAGAGTTCAACCCTTCACTTCTTGGAACAGTTTGCTAACACTGTTGTCGTGGATTCTGCAAATGTATATTTGGGAGCTCATTGAGGGCTATGGTGAAAAAGGAAATATCCTCACATAAAAACTAAAGAGAAGCTTTCTGAGAAACTGCATTGCCATGTGTGAATGCAACTCACAGAGTTACACGTTTGTCTTCAGTGATCAGTTTGTTAATACGGATTTCTGGAAATTTGCAATTCGAAACTTCATAGTGCAATGAACCTTACGGTGAAAAATTAGATATCTACAGATGAAAACTAGAAAGAAGCTTTCTTAGAAACTTCTTGGTGATGTGTGAATTCATCTCACAGAGTTACACTTATTTTCGTGGAGCAGTCCATTAACACTGTCTTTGAGGAATCTGAGAACGGCTTCTTTGGATCGCATTGAGGCCTATGCTGATAAAGGAAATTTCATCCGTTCAAAACGTGAAAGAAGCTTTCTGAGAAACTTCTTTCTGATCTGTGAGTTCATCTCACGGACTTATAAATTAGATTTCAGGAAGCAGTTTGCTAACACTCTTTTTGTGGAATCTGTAAAGTGATATTTGGGAGCCCTTAGGGGCCCATGGTGAAAAAGGAAATATCCTCACATAATAACTAAAGAGAAGTTTTCTGAGAAATTGCATTGCCATGTGTGAATGCAACTCAGAGGGTTACACGTTTCTTTTCAGTGATCAGTTTGTTAACACAGTTTTCTGGAAATCTGCAATTAGATTCCTCATAGCGCAATGAACCTTACGGTGACAAAGGAAATATCCACAGATGAAAACTAGAAAGAAGCTTTCTTAGAAACTTCTTGGTAATGTGTGAATACATCTCACAGTGTTACACTTATGGTTCGTGGAGCAGTCCATTACCACTGTCTTTGAGGAATCGGAGATCTGCTTCTTTGGATGGCATTGAGGCCTTCGCTGATAAAGGAAATTTCATCTGTTCAAAACGTGAAAGAAACTTTCTGAGAAACTTCTTTCTGATCTGTGAGTTCATCTCACAGACTTATAACTTAGATTTCAGGAAGCAGTTTGCTAACACTCTTTTCGTGGAATCTGTAAAGTGATATTTGGGAGCCCTTAGGGGCCCATGGTGAAAAAGGAAATATCCTCACATAATAACTAGAGAGAAGCTTTCTGAGAGATTCCCTTCTGATGTGTGGCTTCATCACACAGAGTTGCACCCTTCCCTTCTCGGAACAGTTTGCTAACAGTGTTGTCGTGGATTCTGCAAAGGTATATTTGGGAGCATATTGAGGGCTATGGTTAAAAAATAAATATTCTCACATAATAACTAAAGAGAAGCTTTCTGAGAAACTGCATTGCCATGTGTGAATGCAACTCACAGAGTTACATGTTTCTCTTCAGTGATCAGTTTGTTAACACAGTTTTCTGGAAATCTGCAATTCGAAACTTCATAGCGCAATGAACCTTACGGTGACAAAGGAAATATCCATAGATGAAAACTAGAAAGAAGGTTTCTTAGAAACTTCTTGGTGATGTGTGAATTCATCTCACAGAGTTACACTTATGTTTCGTGGAGCAGTCCTTTAACACTGTCTTTGAGGAATCTGAGAATGGCTTCTTTGGATCGCATTGAGGCCTACGCTGATAAAGGAAATTTCATCCGTTCACAACGTGAAAGAAGCTTTCTGAGAAACTTCTTTCTGATCTGTGAGTTCATCTCACAGACTTATAACTTAGGCTTCAGGAAGCAGTTTGCTAACACTCTTTTCGTGGAATCTGTAAAGTGATATTTGGGAGCCCTTAGGAGCCCATGTTGAAAAAGGAAACATCCTCACATAATAACTAGAGAGAAGCTTTCTGAGAGATTCCATTCTGATGTGTGGCTTCATCACACAGAGTTCCACCCTTCCCTTCTTGGAACAGTTTGTTAACACTGTTGTCGTGGATTCTGCAAATGTATATTTGGGAGCTCATTGAGGGCTATGGTGAAAAAGGAAATATCCTCACATAAAAACTAAAGAGAAGCTTTCTGAGAAACTGCATTGCCATGTGTGAATGCAACTCACAGAGTTACACGTTTGTCTTCAGTGATCAGTTTGTTAATACGGATTTCTGGAAATTTGCAATTCGAAACTTCATAGTGCAATGAACCTTACGGTGAAAAATTAGATATCTACAGATGAAAACTAGAAAGAAGCTTTCTTAGAAACTTCTTGGTGATGTGTGAATTCATCTCACAGAGTTACACTTATTTTCGTGGAGCAGTCCATTAACACTGTCTTTGAGGAATCTGAGAACGGCTTCTTTGGATCGCATTGAGGCCTATGCTGATAAAGGAAATTTCATCCGTTCAAAACGTGAAAGAAGCTTTCTGAGAAACTTCTTTCTGATCTGTGAGTTCATCTCACGGACTTATAAATTAGATTTCAGGAAGCAGTTTGCTAACACTCTTTTTGTGGAATCTGTAAAGTGATATTTGGGAGCCCTTAGGGGCCCATGGTGAAAAAGGAAATATCCTCACATAATAACTAAAGAGAAGTTTTCTGAGAAATTGCATTGCCATGTGTGAATGCAACTCAGAGGGTTACACGTTTCTTTTCAGTGATCAGTTTGTTAACACAGTTTTCTGGAAATCTGCAATTAGATACTTCATAGCGCAATGAACCTTACGGTGACAAAGGAAATATCCACAGATGAAAACTAGAAAGAAGCTTTCTTAGAAACTTCTTGGTAATGTGTGAATACATCTCACAGTGTTACACTTATGGTTCGTGGAGCAGTCCATTACCACTGTCTTTGAGGAATCGGAGATCTGCTTCTTTGGATGGCATTGAGGCCTTCGCTGATAAAGGAAATTTCATCTGTTCAAAACGTGAAAGAAACTTTCTGAGAAACTTCTTTCTGATCTGTGAGTTCATCTCACAGACTTATAACTTAGATTTCAGGAAGCAGTTTGCTAACACTCTTTTCGTGGAATCTGTAAAGTGATATTTGGGAGCCCTTAGGGGCCCATGGTGAAAAAGGAAATATCCTCACATAATAACTAGAGAGAAGCTTTCTGAGAGATTCCCTTCTGATGTGTGGCTTCATCACACAGAGTTGCACCCTTCCCTTCTCGGAACAGTTTGCTAACAGTGTTGTCGTGGATTCTGCAAAGGTATATTTGGGAGCATATTGAGGGCTATGGTTAAAAAATAAATATTCTCACATAATAACTAAAGAGAAGCTTTCTGAGAAACTGCATTGCCATGTGTGAATGCAACTCACAGAGTTACATGTTTCTCTTCAGTGATCAGTTTGTTAACACAGTTTTCTGGAAATCTGCAATTCGAAACTTCATAGCGCAATGAACCTTACGGTGACAAAGGAAATATCCATAGATGAAAACTAGAAAGAAGGTTTCTTAGAAACTTCTTGGTGATGTGTGAATTCATCTCACAGAGTTACACTTATGTTTCGTGGAGCAGTCCTTTAACACTGTCTTTGAGGAATCTGAGAATGGCTTCTTTGGATCGCATTGAGGCCTACGCTGATAAAGGAAATTTCATCCGTTCACAACGTGAAAGAAGCTTTCTGAGAAACTTCTTTCTGATCTGTGAGTTCATCTCACAGACTTATAACTTAGGCTTCAGGAAGCAGTTTGCTAACACTCTTTTCGTGGAATCTGTAAAGTGATATTTGGGAGCCCATAGGGGCCCATGTTGAAAAAGGAAACATCCTCACATAATAACTAGAGAGAAGCTTTCTGAGAGATTCCATTCTGATGTGTGGCTTCATCACACAGAGTTCCACCCTTCCCTTCTTGGAACAGTTTGTTAACACTGTTGTCGTGGATTCTGCAAATGTATATTTGGGAGCTCATTGAGGGCTATGGTGAAAAAGGAAATATCCTCACATAAAAACTAAAGAGAAGCTTTCTGAGAAACTGCATTGCCATGTGTGAATGCAACTCACAGAGTTACACGTTTGTCTTCAGTGATCAGTTTGTTAATACGGATTTCTGGAAATTTGCAATTCGAAACTTCATAGTGCAATGAACCTTGCGGTGACAAAGGAAATATCCACAGATGAAAACTAGAAAGAAGCTTTCTTAGAAACTTCTTGGTGTTGTGTGAATTCATTTCAGAGAGCTACACTTATGTTTCGTGGAGCAGTGCATTAACACTGTCTTTGAGGAAACTGAGAAAGGCTTCTTTGGATCGCATTGAGTCCTACGCTGATAAAGGAAATTTCATCCGTTGAAAACGTGAAAGAAGCTTTCTGAGAAACTTCTTTCTGATCTATGAGTTCATCTCACAGGCTTATAACTTAGCCTTCAGGAAGCAGTTTGCTAACACTCTTTTGGTGGAATCTGTAAAGTGATATTTGGGAGCCTTTAGGGGCCCATGGTGAAAAAGGAAATATCCTCACATAATAACTAGGGATAAGCATTCTCAGAGATTCCTTTCTGATGTGTGGCTTCGTCACACAGAGCTCAAACCTTCCCTTCTTGGAACAGTTTGCTAACACTGTTTTTGTGGATTCTGCAAAGGTATATTTGGGAGCTCATTGAGGGTTATAGTGAAAAAGGAAATATCCTCACATAATAACTAAAGAGAAGCTTTCTGAGAAACTGCATTGTCATGTGTGAATGCAACTCAGAGAGTTACACGTTTCCCTTCAGTGATCAGTTTGTTAACACAGTTTTCTGGAAATCTGCAATTAGATACTTCATAGCGCAATGAACCTTGCGGTGACAAAGGAAATATCCACAGATGAAAACTAGAAAGAAGCTTTCTTAGAAACTTCTTGGTGATGTTTGAATTCATTTCAGAGAGTTACACTTATGTTTCGTGGAGCAGTGCATTAACACTGTCTTTGAGGAAACTGAGAACGGCTTCTTTAATCGCATTGAGGCCTACGCTGATAAAGGAAATTTCATCCGTTGAAAACGTGAAAGAAGCTTTCTGAGAAACTTCTTTCTGATCTGTGTGTTCATCTCACAGGCTTATAACTTAGCCTTCAGGAAGGTGTTTGCTAACACTCTTTTCGTGGAATCTGTAAAGTAATATTTGGGAGCCCATAGGGGCCCATGGTGAAAAAGCAAATATCCTCACATAATAACTAAAGAGAAGTTTTCTGAGAAACTGCATTGCCATGTGTGAATGCAACTCACAGAGTTACACGTTTCTCTTCAGTGATCAGTTTGTTAACACAGTTTTCTGGAAATATGCAATTAGATATTTCATAGCGCAATGAACCTTACGGTGACAAAGGAAAAATCCACAGATGAAAACTAGAAAGAATCTTCCTTAGAAACTTCTTGGAAATGTGTGAATACATCTCACAGTGTTACACTTATGTTTCGTGGAGCAGTCCATTACCACTGTCTTTGAGGATTCGGAGATCTGCTTCTTTGGATGGCATTGTGGCCTTCGCTGATAAAGAAAATTTCATCCGTTCCAAACGTGAAACAATCTTTCTAAGAAACTTCTTTCTGATCTGTGAGTTCATCTCAGAGACTTATAACTTAGATTTCACGAAGCAGTTTGCTAACACTCTCTTCGTGGAATCTGTAAAGTGACATTTGGGAGCCCATAGGGGACCATGGTGAAAAAGGAATTATCCTCCCATAATAACTAGGGAGAAGCATTCTGAGAGATTCCTTTCTGATGTGTGGCTTCGTCACACAGAGTTCCACCCTTCCCATCTTGGAACAGTTTGCTAACACTGTTTTTGTGGATTCTTCAAAGGTATATTTGGGAGCTCTTTGAGGGCTATGGTGAAAAAGGAAATATCCTCACGTAATAACTAAAGAGAAGCTTTCTGAGAAACTGCATTGCCATGTGTGAATGCAACTCACAGAGTTACACGTTTCTCTTCAGTGATCAGATAGTTAACACAGTTTTCTGGAAATCTGCAATTAGATACTTCATAGCGCAATGAACCTTATGGTGACAAAGGAAATATCCACAGATGAAAACTACAAAGCAGCTATCTTAGAGACTTCTTGGTGATGTGTGAATTCATCTCACAGAGTTACATTTATGTTTCGTGGAGCAGTCCTTTAACACTGTCTTTGAGGAATCTGAGAATGGCTTCTTTGGATCGCATTGAGGCCTACGCTGATAAAGGAAATTTCATCCGTTCACAACGTGAAAGAAGCTTTCTGAGAAACTTCTTTCTGATCTGTGAGTTCATCTCACAGACTTATAACTTAGACTTCAGGAAGCAGTTTGCTAACACTCTTTTCGTGGAATCTGTAAAGTGATATTTGGGAGCCCATAGGGGACCATGTTGAAAAAAGAAACATCCTCACATAATAACTAGAGAGAAGCTTTCTGAGAGATTCCTTTCTGATGTGTGGCTTCATCACACAGAGTTCCACCCTTCCCTTCTTGGAACAGTTTGTTAACACTGTTGTCGTGGATTCTGCAAATGTATATTTGGGAGCTCATTGAGGGCTATGGTGAAAAAGGAAATATCCTCACATAAAAACTAAAGAGAAGCTTTCTGAGAAACTGCATTGCCATGTGTGAATGCAACTCACAGAGTTACACGTTTGTCTTCAGTGATCAATTTGTTAATACGGATTCCTGGAAATTTGCAATTCGAAACTTCATAGTGCAATGAACCTTACGGTGAAAAATTAGATATCTACAGATGAAAACTAGAAAGAAGCTTTCTTAGAAACTTCTTGGTGATGTGTGAATTCATCTCACAGAGTTACACTTATTTTCGTGGAGCAGTCCATTAACACTGTCTTTGAGGAATCTGAGAACGGGTTCTTAGGATCGCATTGAGGCCTATGCTGATAAAGGAAATTTCATCCGTTCAAAACGTGAAAGAAGCTTTCTGAGAAACTTCTTTCTGATCTGTGAGTTCATCTCACAGACTTATAAATTAGATTTCAGGAAGCAGTTTGCTAACACTCTTTTTGTGGAATCTGTAAAGTGATATTTGGGAGCCCTTAGGGGCCCATGGTGAAAATGGAAATATCCTCACATAATAACTAAAGAGAAGTTTTCTGAGAAATTGCATTGCCATGTGTGAATGCAACTCAGAGAGTTACACGTTTCTGTTCAGTGATCAGTTTGTTAACACAGTTTTCTGGAAATCTGCAATTAGATACTTCATAGCGCAATGAACCTTACGGTGACAAAGGAAATATCCACAGATGAAAACTAGAAAGAAGCTTTCTTAGAAACTTCTTGGTAATGTGTGAATACATCTCACAGTGTTACACTTATGGTTCGTGGAGCAGTCCATTACCACTGTCTTTGAGGAATCGGAGATCTGCTTCTTTGGATGGCATTGAGGCCTTCGCTGATAAAGGAAATTTCATCTGTTCAAAAACGTGAAAGAAACTTTCTGAGAAACTTCTTTCTGATCTGTGAGTTCATCTCACAGACTTATAACTTAGATTTCAGGAAGCAGTTTGCTAACACTCTTTTCGTGGAATCTGTAAAGTGATATTTGGGAGCCCTTAGGGGCCCATGGTGAAAAAGGAAATATCCTCACATAATAACTAGAGAGAAGCTTTCTGAGAGATTCCCTTCTGATGTGTGGCTTCATCACACAGAGTTGCACCCTTCCCTTCTCGGAACAGTTTGCTAACAGTGTTGTCGTGGATTCTGCAAAGGTATATTTGGGAGCATATTGAGGGCTATGGTTAAAAAATAAATATTCTCACATAATAACTAAAGAGAAGCTTTCTGAGAAACTGCATTGCCATGTGTGAATGCAACTCACAGAGTTACATGTTTCTCTTCAGTGATCAGTTTGTTAACACAGTTTTCTGGAAATCTGCAATTCGAAACTTCATAGCGCAATGAACCTTACGGTGACAAAGGAAATATCCATAGATGAAAACTAGAAAGAAGGTTTCTTAGAAACTTCTTGGTGATGTGTGAATTCATCTCACAGAGTTACACTTATGTTTCGTGGAGCAGTCCTTTAACACTGTCTTTGAGGAATCTGAGAATGGCTTCTTTGGATCGCATTGAGGCCTACGCTGATAAAGGAAATTTCATCCGTTCACAACGTGAAAGAAGCTTTCTGAGAAACTTCTTTCTGATCTGTGAGTTCATCTCACAGACTTATAACTTAGGCTTCAGGAAGCAGTTTGCTAACACTCTTTTCGTGGAATCTGTAAAGTGATATTTGGGAGCCCATAGGGGCCCATGTTGAAAAAGGAAACATCCTCACATAATAACTAGAGAGAAGCTTTCTGAGAGATTCCATTCTGATGTGTGGCTTCATCACACAGAGTTCCACCCTTCCCTTCTTGGATCAGTTTGTTAACACTGTTGTCGTGGATTCTGCAAATGTATATTTGGGAGCTCATTGAGGGCTATGGTGAAAAAGGAAATATCCTCACATAAAAACTAAAGAGAAGCTTTCTGAGAAACTGCATTGCCATGTGTGAATGCAACTCACAGAGTTACACGTTTGTCTTCAGTGATCAGTTTGTTAATACGGATTCCTGGAAATTTGCAATTCGAAACTTCATAGTGCAATGAACCTTACGGTGAAAAATTAGATATCCACAGACGAAAACTAGAAAGAAGCTTTCTTAGAAACTTCTTGGTGATGTGTGAATTCATCTCACAGAGTTACACTTATTTTTCGTGGAGCAGTCCATTAACACTGTCTTTGAGGAATCTGAGAACGGGTTCTTAGGATCGCATTGAGGCCTATGCTGATAAAGGAAATTTCATCCGTTCAAAACGTGAAAGAAGTTTTCTGAGAAACTTCTTTCTGATCTGTGAGTTCATCTCACAGACTTATAAATTAGATTTCAGGAAGCAGTTTGCTAACACTCTTTTTGTGGAATCTGTAAAGTGATATTTGGGAGCCCTTAGGGGCCCATGGTGAAAATGGAAATATCCTCACATAATAACTAAAGAGAAGTTTTCTGAGAAATTGCATTGCCATGTGTGAATGCAACTCAGAGTGTTACACGTTTCTTTTCAGTGATCAGTTTGTTAACACAGTTTTCTGGAAATCTGCAATTAGATACTTCATAGCGCAATGAACCTTACGGTGACAAAGGAAATATCCACAGATGAAAACTAGAAAGAAGCTTTCTTAGAAACTTCTTGGTAATGTGTGAATACATCTCACAGTGTTACACTTATGGTTCGTGGAGCAGTCCATTACCAGTGTCTTTGAGGAATCGGAGATCTGCTTCTTTGGATGGCATTGAGGCCTTCACTGATAAAGGAAATTTCATCTGTTCAAAACGTGAAAGAAACTTTCTGAGAAACTTCTTTCTGATCTGTGAGTTCATCTCACAGACTTATAACTTAGATTACAGGAAGCAGTTTGCTAACACTCTTTTCGTGGAATCTGTACAGTGATATTTGGGAGCCCTTAGGGGCCCATGGTGAAAAAGGAAATATCCTCACATAATAACTAGAGAGAAGCTTTCTGAGAGATTCCCTTCTGATGTGTGGCTTCATCACACAGAGTTGCACCCTTCCCTTCTCGGAACAGTTTGCTAACAGTGTTGTCGTGGATTCTGCAAAGGTATATTTGGGAGCATATTGAGGGCTATGGTGAAAAAGGAAATATCCTCACATAAAAACTAAAGAGAAGCTTTCTGAGAAACTGCATTGCCATGTGTGAATGCAACTCACAGAGTTACACGTTTCCCTTCAGTGATCAGTTTGTTAACACAATTTTCTGGAAATCTGCAATTAGATACTTCATAGCGTAATGAACCTTACGGTGACAAAGGAAATATCCACAGATGAAAACTAGAAAGAAGCTTTCTTAGAAACTTCTTGGTGTTGTGTGAATTCATTTCAGAGAGCTACACTTATGTTTCGTGGAGCAGTGCATTAACACTGTCTTTGAGGAAACTGAGAAAGGCTTCTTTGGATCGCATTGAGTCCTACGCTGATAAAGGAAATTTCATCCGTTGAAAACGTGAAAGAAGCTTTCTGAGAAACTTCTTTCTGATCTATGAGTTCATCTCACAGGCTTATAACTTAGCCTTCAGGAAGCAGTTTGCTAACACTCTTTTGGTGGAATCTGTAAAGTGATATTTGGGAGCCTTTAGGGGCCCATGGTGAAAAAGGAAATATCCTCACATAATAACTAGGGATAAGCATTCTCAGAGATTCCTTTCTGATGTGTGGCTTCGTCACACAGAGCTCCAACCTTCCCTTCTTGGAACAGTTTGCTAACACTGTTTTTGTGGATTCTGCAAAGGTATATTTGGGAGCTCATTGAGGGTTATAGTGAAAAAGGAAATATCCTCACATAATAACTAAAGAGAAGCTTTCTGAGAAACTGCATTGTCATGTGTGAATGCAACTCAGAGAGTTACACGTTTCCCTTCAGTGATCAGTTTGTTAACACAGTTTTCTGGAAATCTGCAATTAGATACTTCATAGCGCAATGAACCTTGCGGTGACAAAGGAATATCCACAGATGAAAACTAGAAAGAAGCTTTCTTAGAAACTTCTTGGTGATGTGTGAATTCATTTCAGAGAGTTACACTTATGTTTCGTGGAGCAGTGCATTAACACTGTCTTTGAGGAAACTGAGAACGGCTTCTTTAATCGCATTGAGGCCTACGCTGATAAAGGAAATTTCATCCGTTGAAACGTGAAAGAAGCTTTCTGAGAAACTTCTTTCTGATCTGTGTGTTCATCTCACAGGCTTATAACTTAGCCTTCAGGAAGGTGTTTGCTACACACTCTTTTCGTGGAATCTGTAAAGGTGATATTTGGAGCCCTTAGGGGCCCATGGTGAAAATGGAAATATCCTCACATAATAACTAAGAGAAGTTTTCTGAGAAATTGCATTGCCATGTGTGAATGCAACTCAGAGAGTTACACGTTCTGTTCAGTGATCAGTTTGTTAACACAGTTTTCTGGAAATCTGCAATTAGATACTTCATAGCGCAATGAACCTTACGGTGACAAAGGAAAGATCCACAGATGAAAACTAGAAAGAAGCTTTCTATAGAAACTTCTGGTGATGTGTGAATTCTCTCACAGAGTTATACACTTATGTTACCTGGAGGCAGTCCATTACACTGTCTTTGAGGAATCGAGAACGGATTCTTTGGATGCATTGAGTCCTACGCTGTAAAGGAAATTTCATCCATTCAAAACGTGAAGAAGCTTTCTGAGAAACTTCTTTCTGACTGTGAGTTCATCTCACAGACTTAAACTTAGATTCAGGAAGCAGTTTGCTAACACTCTTTCTGGAATTTAAAGTGATTTGGGAGTCCATAGGGACCCATGGTGAAAAAGGAATATCCTCACATAATAACTAGAGAGAAGGTTTCTGAGAGATTCCTTTCTGATGTGGGCTTCATCACACAGAGTTCCACATTCCCTTCTTGGAACAGTTTGCTAACACTGTTGTCGTGGATTCTGCATAGGTATATTAGGGAGCTCTTGAGGGCTATGAAAAAGGAAATATCCTCACATAATAACCTAAGAGAAGCTTTCTGAGAAACTGCATTGCCATGTGTGAATGCAACTCACAGAATTACACGTTTCTCCTCAGTGATCAGTTTGTTAACACAGTTTTCTGGAAATCTGCAATTAGGTACTTCATAGCGCAATGAACCTTACGGTGACAAAGGAAATATCCACAGATGAAAACTAGAAAGAAGCTTCTTTGAAACTTCTTGGTGATGTGTGAATTCATCTCAAGAGTTACACTTAGTTTCTGGAACAGTCCATTAACACTTTCTTTGAGGAATCTGAGAACGGCTTCTTTGGATCGATGAGGCCTACGCTGATAAAGGAAATTTCATCCGTTCAAACCTGAAAGAAGCTTTCTGAGAAACTTCTTTCTGATCTGTGAGTTCATCTCACAGACTTATAACTTAGGCTTCAGGAAGCAGTTTGCTAACACTCTTTTTCGTGGAATCTGTAAAGTGATATTTGGGAACCCATAGGGGCCCATGGTGAAAAAGGAAATAACCTCACATAATAACTAGAGAGAAGTTTTCTGAGAGATTTCTTTCTGATGTGCGGCTTCATCACACAGAGTTCCACCCTTCCCTTTTTGGAAGAGTTTGCTAACACTGTTTTCGTGGATTCTGCAAAGGTATATTTGGGAGCTCTTTGAGGGCTATGGTGAAAAAGGAAATATCCTCACATAATAACTAATGAGTAGCTTTCTGAGAAACTGCATTGACATATGTGAATGTACCTCACAGAGTTACACGTTTGTCTTCCGTGATCAGTTTGTTAACACAGTTTTGGAAATCTGCAATTAGATACTTCATAGCGCAATGAACCTTACAGTGAAAAAGGAAATATCCACAGATGAAAACTACAAAGAAGCTTTCTTAGAAACTTCTTGTTGATGTGTGAATTCATCTCACAGAGTTACACTTATGTTTCGTGGAGCAGTCCATAACACTGTCTTTGAGGAATCTGAGAACGGCTTCTTTGGATCGTATTGAGGCCTACAATGATAAAGGAAATTTGATGCGTTCAAAACGTGAAAGAAGCTTTCTGAGAAACTTCTTTCTGTTCTGTGAGTTCACCTCAC
The DNA here is from genome assembly GCF_007565055.1 of Rhinopithecus roxellana. Classification (NCBI taxonomy): domain Eukaryota; kingdom Metazoa; phylum Chordata; class Mammalia; order Primates; family Cercopithecidae; genus Rhinopithecus; species Rhinopithecus roxellana. The sequence goes on from NC_044556.1 coordinate 59,144,107, forward strand.
AGAATTATAACTTAGATTTCAGGAAGCTGTTTGCTAACACTGTTTTCGTGGAATCTGTAAAGTGATATATGGGAGCCCATGGGGCCCATAGTGAAAAAGGAAATATCCTCAACTAATAAATAAAGAGAAGC
>NC_044556.1:59144337-59172958 GCF_007565055.1 Rhinopithecus roxellana
AATCTATACATCTGACAAGGGAATAATATCCAGAATATACAATAAACTCAAATCAGTAAGAAAAAAAACAAACAATCCCATTAAAAAGTAAGTTAAGAACATGAATGGACAATTCTCTAAAGAAGATATACAAATGACCAACAAACATGAAAAAATGCTCAACATCACTAATGATCAGGGAAATGCAAATCAAAACCACAATGCAGTACCACCTTACTCCTGTAACAGTGGCCATAATCAAAAAATAGTAGATGTTGGTGTGGATACAGTGAACAGGGAACACTTCTACATTGCTTGTGGGAATGTCAACTAGTACAGCCATTATGGAAAACAGTGAGGAGATTCCTTAAAGAACTAAAAGTAGAACTACCATTTATCAATCCCACTACTGGGTATCTACCTAAAGCAAAAGAAGTCACTATTCAAAAAAGATACTTGCACACGCATGTTTACAGTAGCACAATTCACAATTGCAAAATCACAGAACCAACCCAAATGCCCATCAATCAACGAGTGGATAAAGAAACTGATATATTTAAATAATGGACTACTACTCAGCCATAAAAGGAATGAATTAATGGCGTTTGGAGTGACCTGGATGAGACTGGAGATTATTCTAAGTGACATAACTCAGGAATGGAAAAACAAACATCATATGTTCTCACTGATTTGTGTGAGCTAAGCTATGAGGACACAACAGCATAAGAATGATACAATGGACTCTGGGGACCTGGGGGGAAGAATGGGAAAGAGGAGAGGGATAAAAGACTACAAATATGGTGCAGTGTATACATGGGTGATGGGTGCACCAAAATCTCACAAATCACCACTAAAGAACTTACTCATGTAACCAAATACCACCTGTACCCCAATAATTTATGAGAGAAAAAAATAATTGAAGGACATCTGCTCATTTTACAAGTAAAGTGAAAAAAGAAATCAGATATTTTGACTTGAGCTACAAAATAAAATGTTCAGATTAGGTGCTGACATGGGTAAAGTAACCAGCAACCAGTTGGTTTCATGGGTACATACTGGATGGACGGGGGCCTATGGGATGTTCTATTTAGGTCCATTTTGTAGTGAATAGAGTCAAGAGGTATAGATAAGCTTTAAAATATTGTACTTTGCTTTGTGAATTATGTTTACACTATAATTTCTCAAAGATGTTTTATGCAAAAGGGAATTTCGTGCCCATAGATGTTTGGAAAATGCTGTGAACTTTAATATAATTTTGTCACAAAATATTAAAAAATATAGGTTTGAGAAGACCTGTAACAAAGAGTCCTGTTTAACTTTGCATAATCCAAATGACCCCAAAGGTATTTGTCCACAAAACCTTTTCTGGCCCAAGTAACATCTGGTAATATCTGCACATTTGCCGTAGGGTCATGTAAGCACAAGTCTGAAAGATTTGGAAACATATTAGGGTTCAGGTGCTTGTGTCTCAAAGAATATCATCCTTTAGTCCAGCTCCTTTGATGTAGGGTCAGATGGTGGCTTACAGGAATTCTCTCTGTTGTGTAAACCAATCCACACCTCAGATGAAGAACTTAGCAGGAATAAAAACATCCAGGCTCAGTATGAAGCCGTGGCTTCCCTTTTCTATCCTTTCTTCTTGACTACACATTCTAGACTCAGAGAGAAGGATCTAAGGATAACAGTCAGCTCCTCTCGTCCCAGGACCACTAGGACCCCAATCCCTTGTCCCATGGGTTAGTTGGAAATGTAGTCCTCTTTGCCAAAGTCGAGTCATTTTTGACACTAATAATGCTACCTCTTGCTAACATCTGCTCCTCCTTATTGCTCTGCCTCACTGAGAACATTGAGGGACCAAAGCTCTCACTTAGCAAAGAAGAGAAGGTGAGTGGTACCCTAATCTTAGCATATCTTAATTATTGCCCTCAAGAAGTTTACCAAAAAAAAAACAAAAAAAAAACAACAACAATCTTGGTGATAAAACAAACACTTGGAGTGGCTATATTTGTGAAAATGAGTAATAGATAAAAACAAACATTTGCTTTGTACTTTTTTATTATAATAACTTATCTGGAAAGAGTGAAATGGAAAAGCTTCAGAATAGTGATTGATGAAGAAAAAAAACAGGAAAGGACATGAAAAGATGAGAAAGCTAAGAATAAACTGAGCAGACAGGGATAAAATTGGTGGGAAAGTAAGTAGCTGTGCTCCTAAAGTATGTGGGAAGAGCTAAAAGTAGCTGGAAAAAGGCACCGAGGCATTAACAAATTGATCTGGGCTTTATGGGGAAAATCAAAAAAGCCAAAATGGGGCTCCTTCAATTTTCTCCTTCATTCATTTGAACAAATGGGTTGATTCTATTCAATGGGTCCTGAGATAGAAAAGATGACGGAAAATGTTGCTTTCAGACTGCTATTGATCCAATGACTTCAACTATGTTGTATTACTGTATTTGCCAATGCAGGAGTAAATACCATGCAACAGACCTTATGTAAATAGATAATATCAAATAGAAAGGGTGTGCTTTCTTGAACGTCTGATGTAATCTTCTTTTGAATCATTTATAGTGCAATTTCTTCAACCTAAAATGTTCCACTTTCCTTTTCCACATGTTAAAATGTATATATCTTTCGTGATCCAATTTAAAGATAAGTGCCTCATCTCTGAAGTCTCTCTGGATTGCCCCACTATGCAGAATTGATGACCTCCTGGTCATCGTTCCTACACTCTGGTTCTTGTCTAGCATGTAAAACATAACATCACCATCTGCTCATGTTTGTTTTCTCCATTGTGCGTTTTTTTTGCAGACAAGATCAATATCTTACATGTCTTGTTTATCCTCTGAACCTAACAGGGAGTCTGATACTCCTTTGTCACTTAAGAATAATCTGGTAAATGATATTCCCGCTCAACTTTCTGATCCTCTCCAATCCCTTGAATATTTGCTGCCCTATAGGGAAATAATTTTCAAACTGAAACTTGTGGCCCGTTGGTGGACCTCAAATGTCTTCTTCAGAATCACTATGTTCTCTATTCATTGTGTTGGGAAATACAGCAAAAGTAGAGGGGATTTTAATTAAATTTTCTGAGCAGTCTTTCAATCATAACATAACCTTGTCTAGACCTAGTGACCCTCTACACAGGAAAGAAACAAAACAGCGGATTAACTTCTGGGCCTTTGTATTGGGCAGCAATCTGAGCTGTGCTACAAACAGAGTTTCCTTCTCTGCAGATGCAAAGTCTGAGACAAAAGACACAGGGCTGGAGGATCAGTAATTGAATTAAGTGTGTATGATAGGATGATCATCACATGCAGCATTTAAAAAAAAGAAAACAACAACACAACAAACAACAACAACAACAACAACAACAACAAAAAGCCCTTGAAGTGTCTGCCTGTGGGCTCTCTTGCTTTTCCAGCAGTCTGGTACGTTACTTCTTAATCACTCCTACCTGCCAAAGGGCTGTTTCTATGTCTAGGCAGCTGACAGGCTCTAAAAACAAAACTGAAATCAGCAATCACCAGCATACGGTAAGTTAAAAAAGCAACACCACTACCATCCTGGCTAACACGGTGAAACCCCGTCTCTACTAAAAATACAAAAAAATTAGCCGGGCGTGGTGGCGGGCGCCTGTGGTCCCAGCTACTCAGGAGGCTGAGGCTGGAGAATGGCGTGAACCCAGGAGGCGGAGCTTGCAGTGAGCCGAGATCGCACCACTGCGCTCCAGCCTGGGCAACAGAGCGAGACTTCGCCTCAAAAAAAAAGCAACACCACTGAACCCAGTCAACTCTGATTCCTGGAGGCAAACTGTGGGGAGCACAGCATGATTCCCATGTAGGACTATGAATTCTCGTTGTGACTCAGCCACCTTGTAAGAGCCTGCATTTTGGGTGGTTTTAACCCAGTGCCTAACATTTATTGAGCCCCTGTTGTATCCCAGGAGATGGGCAAGGTGCTTGATTGGCATAATCCTAATCCTCACAATAACCCCAGAGTGAGGTATAATTGTTTATTTTTCACATACATGGAGACTGAGTCTCATGGATATGAAGAAATTCATGACCAGAAGTCAAATTATATATATAATATATATAAAATATAAATAAATATATAAATATATATATATATAATAAATCTATATAAATATATATAAATTATCTATATATATATACAATATAAATATAATAGTATAAATATATCTATCTATATCCCTCTATATCACTCTATATATATATATATAATAATCTAATATATATAATATATATATAAATATATATAAATATATATAACATATATATATAAATATATATATATATACATATATATATATAAACAATCTATACATATATATATAAACATATATATAAACATATATATATATAAACATATATATATAAACATATATATATATAAACATATATTATAAACATATATATATAAACATATATATATATAAACATATATATAAATATAAACATATATATAAACATATATATATATAAACATATATATAAACATATATATATATAAACACATATATATAAACATATATATATATAAACATATATATATCCTATGCATATATATGGGTTTCCGTATGTATGCACAGGGACAGGATTTACACCCAGGTCTTTGATGCTACAGCTTATGTTCTTCCCATTTCACCAGTCTTTTTCAATACCAACAGAAATAATGATATAAATAATGATAACCTCTCTTCCCTCTTATTTTGTCAAACTCCTCAGAAAAGTTAACCATATTCATTAGATCTGTTTTCTTGCTCTCCCCTTAATCTACTGCAGGCTGACTTCTGGTTCTATGGTGGACTGAATTGTGTCCCTCCTCAAATTTATATGTTGAAGGTCTAACCCTGTATTTGGAGATAGGGCCTTTAAGAAGATAGTTAAGGATAGGCTGGGAGTGGTGGCTCACACCTGTAATCCCAGAACTTTGGGAGGCTGAGGTGGGTGGATCACCAAGGTCAGGAGTTTGAGACCAGCCTGGCCAACAGGGCAAAACCCCCGTCTCTACTAAAAAGACAAAAAATTAAGCAGGCGTGGTGGCGGGTGCCTGTAATCCCAGCTACTTGGGAGGCTGAGGCAGAAGAATCCTTTCAACCCGGGAGGCAGAGGCTGCAGTGAGCCGAGATCTCACTACTGCACTCTAGCCTGGGCAACGAGAGTGACGATACATCTCAAAAAAACAAAAACAAAAAGGGTAAGGATACATAAGGTCATAAAAGCCTTGTAGGATTGGTGTCCTTTTAAGAAGAGGAACACACACCAGGAATGTTGGGGTACCTCAAATGTCTTTTTGGGCTCACAGAAGAAAGGCCATGTGAAGACGGAGTGGGAAGATGGTGCATGGCTGGTATCTGGACCTTGAACTTCCAGCCTTTAGAACTGTGAGAGAGTAAATTTCTGTTGTTTAAGCCAACCAGTCTGTGGCATTTTGTTACGGCGGCAGCCCTAGCAAACTAATATATCTACCTATATTCAAATGACACACAACACTGATAAGAGCAGGTCTTGTTATCCACAAAGTTTGCACAGTGAGTGCTGGGCAGTTTGCTAGCCAATTATGTCATTTAATCTTCACAACACCTTTCAAGAGAAGGATTATCATCCCTATTTTATAAATGAGAAAATTGAGGCTTGGAAAGTCTAACTTGGGCATAACTCAAGTAACCCTTGGCCAAACGGCTAGTTAGCAAACAAGGTGAAGACAGGTGTCTTCAAGCAGCCCAAAGTCCAGGTTACTGAGCACTGTGCTGGGAATGTCAATAGCAACCATCACCCTATGGAGAACTTTTGCTCTAAGCCTGGTTGTATATTATCTCATTTTAATACAGACAGAAGTTCAGTGAGATAGCTACATTTTACAAGAAGTCATGTAGCCTTCATTTTACAAGGAGTAAAGTGGGACTCACATTTCTTAAATAACTTACTCAAGGTCACACAGCTTATAAATGACAGGGCTGGGATTTAATCCCCGGTTTTTTGACACCAAAGACCATGAGCTTAGTCAATATGCTATTTTAAGAGATGGCAACAATTAAATTACTCGGTTCAAAATCCTAGGGGATAAAAGATTTTAAATCACAAACTAGTTGGCTGCTGAGCCTCCAATGCCTCAATTTCTTTCCAGGGAAAATATGCCTCCGGCACCTTCAGGAGATCACCAGACCAGCGGACAAAGCTGTGCTGATAAGAAACACATGTTAGAATAAGGTACAAAGTGATGGGATCTCAGAGCTGGAAGGAACACAGGAAGTTGTTTTTCTGCATTTTACCCCTGTGAAATTTAGATTTGGGAAAGATGAATGTTTCGTTTGAGACAAAAACCAGAACCAGATGGGACTCGGGACTCTGGCCTCTGGAGTCATCTCCAGGCCATGCCGACATATCATCACTCAGTCATCTTGCAGAGGAGCCAATTCAAATGTGTATTTGCATCCAGAGATAAGCGAAATATAAATAGTATTTTAATTCATGTAGCTTCTAACAAATTTAATTTTAATCAGACAACAAATTCCCAAACCCAGACACCCTTGAGCTTCCTGGCTGTCTCTTTTTGTCCTTTGTTCTTTAGATTTCAGTCTCTCAGGGCCGAGGTTGTCCTAAGTTTGACTCAACAGTCCCCTCAGGCCATGACACAATTGGGCTAGAAATTGGAATTCAAATCATCTGGGAACAACAGAATGAGTTTTAAAAATAGGCATCGTTCTCCCCTTTTCTCACAACTTCTCTTAAAATACAATAGAAGCTTGGTACAGCTCAACTCATAATTATGCAAATTTGACTCTGGAGGTCAAACCATGCTGTCCAGAACACTACTACAGAACATCTTGCTTTACGAACAAACATGAGTGTGAGTCCTACCTTCTGAAGACATGCTTTGGAAACAAGTCTTCTAATGCAGAAACCAAATAATATTATGAAGAATAATGTCACATTTTGAGAAAGCTGATTCAGAACTCAGGCCGTGTGCGCAGAGGCGAGTCCTTGCCTATAAAGCATGAAGCACTGTGAGGCTGTTGGCTTCGTTCTTTTACTTAGGTCCTGCCAAAATATTGGAAGGATTATCTTATTTGGCACACTGAAGGTGCTGCATAAGATAATGTGAAATAAATAACTACTTGAAGCATTCCAGAATAGTGAGTGTATCTACAGCAGGTCCCATTCTTTTTTTTTTTTTTTTGCTTTTCTTCTTTTTTCTTGAGATGGAGTCTCACTCTTGTTGCTCAGACTGGAGTGCAGTGGCGCAATCTCGACTCACTGCACGCTCCGCCTTCCAGGTTAAAGCAATTCTCCTGCCTCAGCCTCCCAAGTAGCTGGATTAGAGGAACCCCCCCCCCCCCCACCACACCTGGCTAATTTTTGTATTTAGTAGAGATGGGGGTTTCACTGTGTTGATTAGGCTGGTCTCAAACTATTAACCACAGGTAATCCACGTGCCTCAGCCTCCCAAAGTGCTGGGATTATAGGTGTGAACCACTGCACCTGGCCCCATTTCTAAATACAACATGACTCTTATTTAAAAATAGATGTATCCATTTGTCATTCTAAAGATATTATAAATATTGTAACTTTAAAATTCTATTTGAGCTGAAATTAATTTGTCTAGACAAAGCTTCAGCCTGCTTGACTTATATTGCTTTAGCTCATTGATAAAAATACCCTCTGAGCCATGACTCCTAATGTTTACATTTTATTAAATTGGCCTAATAGTGAGTTGATCCATATGGCAATAACGTCATAATGAGGTTGACCACTTTCTAATGATATATATTATTAGATATTTAGAAGCTTGGTCCAGTGGTGGATACTGGAGGAAGATTTCCAGTGCTGAAAGATTCTTGACCATAGCATTCAATACTATTCTGAGAACATCTAGGATAAGGAGGTGATGCTATTGTTTGTTTAATGTTCAAGTCTGATATGTCAGGACAAAGAAAAAGCTGCCTGGAGGAAGATTTCCAAAGCGAATTTTCATGGCACTGTTAATTTATTTCCGCCCTTCTTTTCTACTGCAAAAACTTGTAGGGGGATGACAATATACTCACCATTCCATGCCTCGATTCCACTGCTCACAAAGCTCAAAGAGGGTGGCATGATAATCAGCTGAGGAAATAGTTTCTTGGGTGGGGGAACGTGCTGAAGTCCGCACAGCTGTGCGGCTGATGAGTGTGGGCAGGGGGAGCCAGGACCTGCCCCAAACCTGTCTTTCCTCTTCCTATTACATCATTTGACCTCCTTGGATAGAGAGTTTAAACTGGGGCCAGGCCCTGTAAGCGAGTCTTTAGGCTTGACAATTTTAAACGCTTTATTGCAAGAATGCAGAGGTCTGGGAACTCCCTTGCCTTTTCCTATCTTTATTACTATTCACCCAGTCACCTACCAAGAATTATTTTCAGGTGCACATGGAGAGTATAGACGCAATTAATTCCAAGCTGATCACACACAGGCTGCAAGTAGAGAGCAATCAATCCTTTTGAAACACTGCGGGCATCCTAGGCCTTCCCAGACCATCCTGAGCAATTGGAATCCTGATGTTTTAGTTAGTTTGACATGTATTTCTGCAACCCTGGCCCTGAATGTATGTTAGAACCAAATACAAAAACAAACAAACACCAAAAAATGAACAAAACCATTTATAATTAGTACTTTATCTTATTTAATATTTGTATATCACATTGAAAATGAACACTGCTTGGAAAATGGCCATTTAGTTTGAACGTCTTCTGTTATAGGTGCTTGTTGGCAATGACATTGCAATTTCCATTCCAGGAGAATGAGAATTGCTTTGCAATTTCATAATTGAATTCAATCACTTATGAAATATAACAACCCAGTGGTGAACAGCTGAAGCTATTTGTCACAGCACTTATGAAATAGATTGTCTCTACCTTATTTGTAAACATAAATAACTCTTCAACAAGCTTAGATTTTAAAAAATAATCACCTACTTGGAATGCTTATTATCAGCATTAACCATATTATTACTACAGCATCATGAATGGCCCCTTATGGTAGGAGTTATTATTATTATTATTATTATTATTATTATTTTGAGAAGGAGTCTTACTCTGTCACCCAGGCTGGAGTGCAATGGTGTGGTGTCAGCTATTGCAACCTCCACCTCCTGGTTCAAGCGATTCTCCCGCCTCAGCCTCCCAAGTAGCTGGGACTATAGGCATGTGCCACCACACCTGGCTAATTTTTGTATTTTTAGTAGAGACGGGGTTTCACTTTGTTGGCCAGGCTGGTCTCAAACTCCTGACCTTGTGATCCGCCTGCCTCGGCCTCCCAAAGTGCTGGGATTACAGACAGCAGCCACTGTGCCTGGATGAGTTACTATTTTTTAGGTGGTAGGGTCTTAACTGATTTTTGGTAAATGAGAAAAAACAAAAATTATATTGCCGGTCATTATGCACAGACAGAAAATCTACAATAGGAATGCTGAGGGGGCAAAGGAAGGAAACAAGAAATTTAACTGAATTTACACATAAAGACAGACCAGAAGAGACTGATATTCTCGTCAGGAAAGGCAAAAGCTGAGAGGGATTATGAGCAAAGACAGAAGTTTTAAAAAGCAATGGTACATGGAGAGAGATGAGGAAAGCCCAGATTACTTTATTAAATTAAAAATGCCCTATCCAAGGAGTGTCTCATGAACTTTGATAGACTTTCTACTATTTGCCCTAAAAATCTAATAATAAGGCACATGTATGTGTATATTTATTACAACACTATTTACAATAGCAAAGGCATGGAATCAACCTAAATGCCCATCAATGGTAGACTGGATAAAGAAAATGTGGTGCATATATACCATGGAATACTACGCAGACATAAAAAAGAACAAGATTATGTCATTTGCAGAAACATGGATGCAGCTGGAGGCCATCATCCTTAGCAAATTAATCCAGGAACAGACAACCAAATAACATATGTTCTCACTTATAATTGGGAGCTAAAAGATAAGAAAACATGGATACATAGAGGGGAACAAGAGACACTGGGGCCTACTGGAGTGTGGAGGGTGGGAAGAGGAAGAGGATTAGGAAAAATAATCAGTACTAGGCTTAATGTGACTGCCAAGTGGGTTCACCTTACCCACTGCCTAGACAGAGCCAATTTATCAAGACAGGGGAATTGCAATGGAGAAAAAATAATTCATGCAGTCAGCTTTGTGGGAGACCAGAGTTTTATTATTACTCAAAGCAGTCTCCCTGAGCATTCAGAGGTGGGAGTTTTTAAGGATAATTTGGTGAGTAGGGGCTCGGGAAGTGGGGAGTGCTGATTCGTCAGGTTGGAGATGGAATCATAGGGGGCTCGAAGTGGGTTTTTTTTGTTGTCTTCTGTTCCTGAGTGGGATCTCAGAAATGGTTGAGTCAGATTATTGGTCTAGGTGGTATCAGCTGATCTACTGAGTACAGGGTCTGCAAAATATCTCAACCCCTGATCTTGGGTTTGACAATAATGATGTGATCCCCAGGAGCAATTTGGGGAAGTTCAGACTCTTGCAGCCAGAGGGTGCATGACCTCTAATTTCCAATCTTGTAGCTAATTTGTTAGTCCCGTAAATGCAGATTGGTCCCCAGACAAGAAGGGAGTCTTTTCAGGAAAGGGCTATTATCAATTTTGTTTCAGACTCAAACCATACACTAAATTATTTCCCAAGATTAGTTTAGCCTACGCCCAGGAATGAACAAGGACAGCTTAAAGCTAGAAGCAAGATGGAGATCTTTTTCACTGTCATAACTTCCTCAATTAAACTTTTGCAAAGGAGGTTTCATTCATACCTGGGTATTTACGACCAGACAAAATAATCTGTACAACGAACCCCTGTGACACAAGTTTACCTATGTAACAAACCTGCACATGTACCCCTGAATTTAAAGTTAAAAAAAAAGTTGAATACACAGAGACAGAGAATAAAACAATGGTTAAAGTGGGGAGGAACTAGGGAGATGTAGTCAAGGTATAGAAAGTAACATACAGGATGAACAAGTCTAGAGATCTTAAATTACAACATGAAAATTATAGTTAATATTGTATTGAATTTGAGATCTTTGCTAAAATAATATATTTTAGGTACTCTTGCTACATATGAAAAATGGGTAACTATGTGAGATAATGAATATGTTACTTTACTTGATTATAGTAACTGTGTCACCATCTATATGTATATCAAAACATCATGTTGTATACCATAAATATATATAATAACATTGCAAAACGTTTATACAACTTCTGAAATCGAGTCAGTAATAAAGAACCTGCCAACTAAAAAAAGCCCTGGACCAGATGGACTCACAGCTGAATTCTACCAGACATACTAAGAACTGATACCATTCCTACTAAAACTACTCTAAAATATCAAGGAGGAGGAGCCCCTCCGTAACTCATTCTATGAAGTCAGCATCAGCCTGATGCCAAAGTCTGGCAGAGACTCAACCAAAAATGAAAATTTCAGACTAATATCCCTCATGAACATAGACACAAAAATCCTCAAGAAAATACTAGCATATTGAATCCAGCAGCACATCAAAAAGTTAATACACCACAATGAAGTAGGCCTTGTTCCTGGAATGAAAGATTGGTTCAACATACGCAAATCAATAAATGTGATTCACTATATAAACAGAATCAAAAGCAGGAACATTATGATCATCTCAATAGACACAGAAAAAGCTTTCAGTAACACCCAATATCCCTTTACGATAAAAACCCTCACCAGACTAGGCATCTAAAAAACATAGCTCCAAATAATAAGAGCCATCTATGACAAACCCACAGCCAACATCATACTAAATGGGCAAAAGCTCCAACCATTCTCCCTGAGAACTGGAACATGACAAGGATGCTCACTCTCACTACTCTTATTCAACATGGTATTGGAAGTCCTAGCCAGAGCATTCAGGTGAGAGAAAGAAATAAAAGGCATTTAAATAGGAAAGGAAGAAGTCAAGCTATCTCTCTTCACTGATGATATGACTCTATACCTAGAAAATCCTAAAGACCCTTTCAAAAGGCGACAAGAATTGATAAACAACTTCAGTAAAGTTTCAGGATAAAAAATCAATGCACAAAACTCAGTAGCATTTCTACACACCAACGATGTCCAGGCTGAAAGTGAAATCAAGAACACAATCTCAATTACAGTATTCACAAAGAAAATAAAATACATAGGAATACAGCTCACCAAGGAGGTGAAAGATCTCTACAAGGAGTACTACAAAATACTGTTGAAAGAAATCAAAGTGACACAAATAAATGGAAAAGCATTTCATGCTTGCACATTGAAAGTATCAGTGTTGTAAAAATGACCATAGTGCCCAATGCAATTTATCGATTAAATACTATTCTTGTCAAACTACTAAGAACATTCTTCACAGAAATAGAAGAAAACTATTCTAAAATTCATATGGAACCAAAAAACAGCCAGAATAGCCAAAGCAGTCCTATAAGCAAAAGAAAAAGTAAAACAGAAACAAAGCCCAAGATATCACACTACCTGATTTTAAACTCTACTATAAAGCCACAGTAACCAAAAGAGCTTGGTACTGCTATATACACAGACACCTAGACCAATGAAACACAATAGAAAACCCAGAAATAAAGTCACACACCTACCACCGTCTGATCTTTGATAAGCCTGACAAAGACAAGCAATGAGGAAAGGACTTCCTCTTCAATGAGTGGAGCTGGGATAACTGGCTAACTATACGCAGAAGATTGAAACTGGACCCCTACCTTTCACTGTATACAAAAGTTAGCTCAAAATGGATTAAAGATTTCAATACAAATCTCAAACTATAAAAATCCTGGAAGACAATCTAGGGTATACTTTTCTCAACATCGACTGTGGCAAATAATTTTTGGCTAAGTTCCCAAAAACAATTGTAACAAAACAAAAATAGACAAGTGGGACCTAATTAAACTCAAGAGCTGCTGCACAGAGGAAGAAACTATCAACAGAGCAAACAACCTACAGAATGGGAGAAGATACTCACAAACGATGTACCCAACAAAGGCCTAATACCAAGAATCTATACGGTAGGGAACTTAAATCACCAAGCAAAAAACAAATAACCCCCTTTAAAAATGGGCAAAGCACATGAATAAACATTTCTCAAAAGAAGACACAGAGGTGGTCAACAAACATGAAACAATGCTCAGCATTACTAACCATCAGAGAAATGTAAATCAAAATGACAATGAGATACCATCTCATACCAGTCAGAGTGGCTATTATTAGAAAGTTCAAAAACAGATGCTGGTGATGCTGCAGAGTAAAGGGAATTCTTCCACATGGTGGGAATGTAAATTGGTCCAGCCATTGTGGAAAGCAGTCTGGAGATTTCTCAAAGAACTTAAAACAGGGCTACCATTTGACCCAGCAATCTCCTTACTGGGTACACACCCAAAAGAAAACAAATAATTCTACCAAAAAGACACACGCACTCACAGGTTCATTGCTGTGCTATTCACAATAGCAAAGAAGTGGAATCAACCCAGGTGCCCATCGGTGGTAGATTGGATTAAGAAAATGAGGTACACAGACACCACGAAATACTATGCAGCCATAAAAAAGAAGGAAATCTTGTGCTTTGCAGCAACATGAATGGGGCTGGAAGCCATAATCCCAAGCAAATTAACATAGGACTAGAAAAACAAATACTGTGTGTTCTCACTTCTAAGTGGGAGTTAAACATTGAACACGCATGGACATAAATATGGGGACAGACACTACAGACTGCTGGGACAGGCAGACGTTAAAAAACTACCTATTGGGTACTATGCTCTCTGCCAGGGTGACAGGATCCTAATTCCAAACCTCAGCATGATGCAATACTCTGATGTAACAAATCTGAACATGTACCCACTGTATCTAACATAGAATTTGAAAAAGAAGAACATTATTGTAAAGAGATAGACATATGGAAAATGTATTTTTGCAAAATGTCATGCCTAATTCATAAGATGTTACTGTGTTGCTTTAGAAAGCAGGCAGTAAACAGATGGAATTGATTACTTAGTGAGTTAAATAGAGTTTGGATAAGCATAGTTATAATAAATTTTTGGTGGTATATTAGGGGGATGATTTGCAGCTAATATTAGTGATGACAATAGTATTCTGCACTAAAACATTTATCCATCTATGTTTAAAAAAGCTATTAGGAAAACTCAGCAGTGATCTGGGTTTTGTTATATTCCTTCTACTTTTAAGCTAGTTTCCTCCTTGGCCTTAATTCCCCCACATGTTTAATGTCATAGAAATAGACAAAAAAAAAAAAAAAAAAAAAAAAAGTAGTTAATATTATAAAATAAGGTAACTGTGGGCATTAAATGAGATGGTACATGTGTCTGGCACATAGTAAACATTCAATTAATGATATTGTTGTTCATATAATGTGTAGTAGTAGTAGTATTATTTGCAGTAATATCTAGCGTTACCTTCAACACTAGGAGCAGAACAGTGCCTGGGAGCGCTAATTCTGACAAATTATTCAGTTCCTCTGAGCTTTCCTTCTTGGGTCTATTTCCCAACTCTGGCACTGGATAATGTGTTTAACCTTTCCAAGCCTCAATTTTAAAATCTATAAACTGGCAATAATATTTGTATCAATTTCTTAAAGTTGTTTTAAGAGATTGAATTACTGGCAGGCAGTAATAATAAATGACAGTAATGATGACTACTAATAATTATTGCATACATACTAATTGAGGTGTTATTCTAGAACATTTAGGAGTGAGGCGTCTAACACAGCACTTTCTGAGTTTGAATCATTTTTCTGACTCTTGTTAGCTCTGTGTGACCTTGGGCAAAATGCTTAGTCTATGCCTCAGTTTCTTCATCAATAAAAGGGGAAGAGCAATGGGACCTACTATAAAATGTTGTCAGGAGGTTGAAATAAAATAATGTGAATAAAACATGTAAAATAGTGGCTGGCACAAAGTGTTTAAAATACTTATTACATCGCTGAATTATTAAAATGTTCTTTGAGATGAGTATGATTTTGCCCATTTTCGATGGGTACATTGAGATACAGAGAAATTGAATAACTTGTCCAAAGACACACAGTGATAAGGTTTGGTTCTGTGTGCCCACCCAGATCTCATGTTGAATTGTAATTCCCAGTGTTGGGGGAGGGACCTGGTGGGAGGTGACTGGATCATGGGGTTGGATTTCTTACTTGTTGTTCTTGTGATAGTGAGTTCTCATGAGATCTAGTTGTTAAAAGTGTGTAGCACTGCCCCCTTCACTCTATCTCTCCCACTCCACCATGTGAAGAAGCTGCTTGCTGCCCCTTCACCCTTCCATCATGACTGTAAGTTTCCTGAGGCCTCCCCAACCATGCTTCCTCTACAGCCTGTGCAACTGTGAGTTAATTAAACCTCTTTTCTTCATAAATCACCTAGTCTTAGGTAGTTCTTTCTAGTAGTGTGAGAACAAACTAATACACACGGCAAGGGTAATTCTGTTTTGAAAAAATCCTTGCCCCTCAAATTGTACCCAGCTGCTTCGTTTTGCAAGCACTATTTGCGTTGCATTGCTAATCATGGGACCCACTAGAAAACACATCTCCCTGAGGACCATTTATACGCTTTCTGTTTGGAATTGATAGGGGGATAAAGACCATCTTTTGGAATAGAATTTGAGACAATAACTGAGCTTTATAGTCTGTCATTTCCTCCCACACACCTTATGATTTAATATCCTGGATCGTTTTCTATTCCCTGAATGAAGCCTAAATTGTCAACTTCTGTGTTTTTGCTTATTCTATCCCCTCTAAATGAACCTGCCGTTCTTCCTTCTCAACCTACTCTGTCTCTATTCTCTAAGGCTCATTTCAGTGGGAAGGGGCTTTGCAGAGGAGAGACCTCCTGTGATATTCACACACCCTGTGCACTTGTCAGTTCTGATGGCTTTATATATCAATGACTTCTTTGAATATCTGTCATTTCCTTTGTGATATAAACATTTAGAGGCAAGAGATCTATCTCGGTTATCTTATTACCACTAATGCCTAGTATGGCCTGGGCATTAGAGACAATTTATTCATTAAATATCGATTGAGTGCCTATTATGACCCAGGTATTGGTCAAGGTACAATGGACACTAGAATGAACAAAAACAACAAAATCCTTTCTCCCATGGGCCTGAAATTCTAATGGAAGAGTTACCAATTGGACATCTGAGTGGCAATGTCAAGTGACTGGATGGAGACATTGTTCTGAAGTTGATGAGCACAGTCTGGCTGAAGATGTGAATGTCAGAGTCATCACTATACAAGTAATATTAAGACCATCAAACCCAGTGTGATCACTAAGGCGGTGCACGTTGGCAGAAAATATAACAGTAATTCTTTCGTTTATGGAATGAAGGAATACATTTTTAAAAAAACTAAAAGGGCCAGGGAGTGGCAGGGACTCCAGAGTAGGAAAGCCCAAAGCAGGATCAGCCTAGAAATGACCAGTTTCTAAGAATTACTTTTCCTGTGGGTTTCCTCTCCTGGGGGCATGTCACAGAGCTTCCTGTTCATGGTGGTATTCACCAACAAGAAAATAACTAAGCAGCATGGCTGTATTTAACATTCATTCAACACAGACACAGTTTCCACATGGTCTTTACATATTCTTCACGTCTTCAAACATTTGCCCATGGATAAACAGTGTCTCTCTTTGAGTTCTTTTTCCTCTTAGTCCAGGGGCAGCTTGCATGTAAATATCGTATCCAAATAATGATGCCTAAACTCATCTTGATGTGACCAAGCTTTGGCCGTCGTGTGGTAAAACATCATAAAATCTCCCACAACATTATCAAGTGAGAAGAGTTGGAAGTGATTTCAGAGAACTCAGGAAAAATGCTTTGCAAAACAAAGCATGAAAATGTACTGTCCAGACTCTGCCCCCATCTCTCCCATTAGAGTATAAGATCATGGCGGGCTGGATCCATGTCTGGCTTATTCATGGCTGCATCACTGGCACCAATGTGGTAGTGCTATGTAGTCAGCATTGATAAAAATTTGTCAACTGATTAAACAACCTGGGCTTGAGTCCCAGCTTTGCCATTTAGTAGCTATGTAATTTAGGACAAGTCACTTAAAACCTCAAGTTTTTAATCTCTTCATCTGCAAACTGGCAATAATAGTGGCACTTGAACAGTAAGTCTGGAGGGTAAGCAGAATAATGTATTAAATAATTTTTTATAGTGCGTGGCGCATCATAGCAATGAATCCGCATACAGGCTTCTGTAATGATATGATTTTGACACTGATCCTTCTAACATCTGCTCACCTAAAGCATTAATTTTACATTTTCATTGAAATAAATGTGATTTTTAAAATATCCTCAGGAACACTCAATGAAGAATAGGTCCACCTCGAAGCAGAGTCTGAAAACACGATAATATGCTATGGGATTGTTTTTCTCCACAGCCTCAAAGGAGAATGGTTTGCTGAAAGATGAATAAGGTTTCATATGTCAGTTCATCTCCAGAACTCATCTTTTGTTCTTCTATTTCTCCTTTTTAATGAAACCTTACGAATAAACACGGACCAATATTTCCGTAAAGAATTGTTGCCTATCACACTTGGTGCTTCAAAACCCTTGGCAAAAGGCAATTTGAAAGGTAAGAAGGCTAAACTTGAACCCTACAATCTAAGCAGATAGAAAAACAATGCTCTGTATTTTGTAGACCTGGTGGAGTAGAAAATTGAGGCTCTTTGGAGAATTAGGTTCCCATTTCAGCAGAAACCAGACTCATTGACCAGACTCACATTTAGCCCAAATATTACTTCTTAGGCCAATGAAAATGAAAAATAGGTTGTATAGCTCCTACGAGAAGCTACCTTGGTTACCATCATGAAAGTATTACATAAAACAAAGAAGGCTCTCATTTATCATTTATCTAACAGTCTACACAGTGTTTTGTAAGTAGTCATCATTCCACCCATTGTGACCCAAATGAACAGTAACAAAAGTGGAAAAATCAAGTGGGAAGCAAAAGACTTTATATAGGTAACCTGAAAAAAACAAAGATGCACTAATCAACAACAAAACTTGTTTAACGCTTGTTTCAAGAATTTGTGTTATTGAAGCATTTAAAGCCAAGATGTCTAAAATAAAACTATCATCTCTCCTTAACTGGCCTTCATGGCCTTCCCTCTAAGCATCTTATCTTGATAAATTTCACCATTATCATTTTGGTGGAGTCACTTCATCTCTTTCCTATCTTTCACTCAATATCACAAACTGTTTTTCAATATTTCCAATTACACACAATTCCACCATGTGTTTCAAATTTATCCTCTCCCTTCCACCATGATTGCCATGTTTAGGACAGTCTAGTGGTAAAGACACTAAGCTTTGGTATTACATTGTTGAAGGTAAAAATCCCTGCTTTGATGTGTCATAATTGTTAGGTGCTGGGTGAGTGATTTCATTTCCTTGTTTACTTTTTTTTTTTTTTCTTCTATCTTTCTTTTTTTTCTTTTTTTTTTTTTTTTAATTATACTTTAAGTTCTAGGGTACATGTGCATAACGTGCAGGTTTGTTACATATGTATACTTATGCCATGTTGGTGTGCTGCACCCATCAACTCGTCAGCACCCATCAATTCATCATTTATATCATGTATAACTACCCAATGCAATCCCTCCCTCCTCCCCCCTCCCCCCTCCCCCTCCCCCCCCCCCCCCCCCCCCTCCCCCTCCCCCCTCCCCATAATAGGCCCCAGTGCGTGATGTTCCCCTTCCCGAGTCCAAGTGATCTCATTGTTCAGTTCCCACCTATGAGTGAGAACATGCGGTGTTTGGTTTTCTGTTCTTGTGATAGTTTGCTAAGAATGATGGTTTCCAGCTGCATCCATGTCCCTACAAAGGACGCAAACTCATCCTTTTTTATGGCTGCATAGTATTCCATGGTGTATATGTGCCACATTTTCTTAATCCAGTCTGTCACAGATGGACATTTGGGTTGATTCCAAGTCTTTGCTATTGTGAATAGTGCCGCAATAAACATATGTGTACATGTGTCTTTGTAGTAGAATAATTTATAATCCTTTGGGTATATACCCAGTAGTGGGATGGCTGGGTCATATGGTACATCTAGTTCTAGATCCTTGAGGAATTGCCATACTGTTTTCCATAATGGTTGAACTAGTTTACAATCCCACCAACAGTGTAAAAGTGTTCCTATTTCTCCACATCCTCTCCAACACCTGTTGTTTCCTGACTTCTTAATGATTGCCATTTTAACTGGTGTGAGATGGTATCTCATTGTGGTTTTGATTTGCATTTCTCTGATGGCGAGTGATGATGAGCATTTTTTTCATGTGTCTGTTGGCTGTATGAATATCTTCTTTTGAGAAATGTCTGTTCATATCCTTTCCCCACTTTTTGATGGGGTTGTTTGTTTTTTTCTCGTATATTTGTTTGAGTTCTTTGTAGATTCTGGATATTAGCCCTTTGTCAGATGAGTAGGTTGCAAAAATTTTCTCCCATTCTGTAGGTTGCCTGTTCACTCTGATGGTAGTTTCTTTTGCTGTGCAAAAGCTCTTTAGTTTAATTAGATCCCATTTGTTCAATTTGGCTTTTGCTGCCGTTGCTTTTGGTGTTTTAGACATGAAGTCCTTGCCCATGCCTATGTCCTGAATGGTACTACCTAGATTTTCTTCTAGGGTTTTTATGGTATTAGGTCTAACATTTAAGTCTCTAATCCATCTTGAATTAATCTTCGTATAAGGGGTAAGGAAAGGATCCAGTTTCAGCTTTCTACTTATGGCTAGCCAGTTTTCCCAGCACCATTTATTAAATAGGGAATCCTTTCCCCATTTCTTGTTTCTCTCAGGTTTGTCAAAGATCAGATGGCTGTAGATGTGTGGTATTATTTCTGAGGACTCTGTTCTGTTCCATTGGTCTATATCTCTGTTTTGGTACCAGTACCATGCTGTTTTGGTTACTGTAGCCTTGTAGTATAGTTTGAAGTCAGGTAGCGTGACGCCTCCAGCTTTGTCCTTTTGACTTAGGATTGTCTTGGCAATGCGGGCTCTATTTTGGTTCCATATGAACTTTAAAGCAGTTTTTTCCAATTCTGTGAAGAATCTCATTGGTAGCTTGATGGGGATGGCATTGAATCTATAAATTACCTTGGGCAGTATGGCCATTTTCACGATATTGATTCTTCCTATCCATGAGCATGGTATGTTCTTCCATTTGTTAGTGTCCTCTTTGATTTCACTGAGCAGTGGTTTGTAGTTCTCCTTGAAGAGGTCCTTTACATCCCTTGTAAGCTGGATTCCTAGGTATTTTATTCTCTTTGAAGCAATTGTGAATGGAAGTTCATTCCTGATTTGGCTCTCTGCTTGTCTGTTACTGGTGTATAAGAATGCTTGTGATTTTTGCACATTAATTTTGTATCCTGAGACTTTGCTGAAGTTGCTTATCAGCTTAAGGAGATTTTGGGCTGAGACGATGGGGTTTTCTAAATATACAATCATGTCATCTGCAAACAGGGACAATTTGACTTCTTCTTTTCCTAACTGGATACCCTTGATTTCTTTCTCTTGCCTGATTGCCCTAGCCAGAACTTCCAACACTATGTTGAATAGGAGTGGTGAGAGAGGGCATCCCTGTCTTGTGCCAGTTTTCAAAGGGAATTTTTCCAGTTTTTGCCCATTCAGAATGATATTAGCTGTGGGTTTGTCATAAACAGCTCTTATTATTTTGAGGTACGTTCCATCAATACCAAATTTATTGAGCGTTTTTAGCATGAAGGGCTGTTGAATTTTGTCAAAAGCCTTTTCTGCATCTATTGAGACAATCATGTGGTTCTTGTCTTTGGTTCTGTTTATATGCTGGATTACGTTTATTGATTTGCGAATGTTGAACCAGCCTTGCATCCCGGGGATGAAGCCCACTTGATCATGGTGGATAAGCTTTTTGATGTGCTGCTGAATCCGGTTTGCCAGTATTTTATTGAGAATTTTTGCATCAATGTTCATCAGGGATATTGGTCTAAAATTCTCTTTTTCTGTTGTGTCTCTGCCAGGCTTTGGTATCAGGATGATGTTGGCCTCATAAAATGAGTTAGGGAGGATTCCCTCTTTTTCTATTGATTGGAATAGTTTCAGAAGGAATGGTACCAGCTCCTCCTTGTACCTCTGGTAGAATTCAGCTGTGAATCCATCTGGTCCTGGACTTTTTTTGGTGGGTAGGCTATAAATTGTTGCCTCAATTTCAGAGCTTGCTATTGGTCTATTCAGGGATTCAACTTCTTCCTGGTTTAGCCTTGGGAGAGTGTAAGTGTCCAGGAAATTATCCATTTCTTCTAGATTTTTCTAGTTGATTTGCATAGAGGCGTTTATAGTGTTCTCTGATGGTAGTTTGTATTTCTGTGGGGTCAGTGGTGATATCCCCTTTATCATTTTTTATTGCATCTATTTGATTCCTCTCTCTTTTCTTCTTTATTAGCCTTGCTAGCGGTCTGTCAATTTTGTTGATCTTTTCAAAAAACCAACTCCTGGATTCATTGATTTTTGGAGGGTTTTTTGTGTCTCTATCTCCTTCAGTTCTGCTCTGATCTTAGTTATTTCTTGCCTTCTGCTAGCTTTTGAATGTGTTTGCTCTTGCCTCTCTAGTTCTTTTAATTGTGATGTTAGAGTGTCAATTTTAGATCTTTCCTGCTTTCTCTTGTGGGCATTTAGTGCTATAAATTTCCCTCTACACACTGTTTTAAATGTTTCCCAGAGATTCTGGTATGTTGTATCTTTGTTCTCATTGGTTTCAAAGAACATCTTTATTTCCGCTTTCATTTCGTTATGTACCCAGTAGTCATTCAGGAGCAGGTTGTTCAGTTTCCATGTAGTTGAGCGGTTTTGATTGAGTTTCTTAGTCCTGAGTTCTAGTTTGATTGCACTGTGGTCTGAGAGACAGTTTGTTATAATTTCTGTTCTTGTACATTTGCTGAGGAGTGCTTTACTTCCAATTATGTGGTCAATTTTGGAATAAGTGTGATGTGGTGCTGAGAAGAATGTATATTCTGTTGATTTGGGGTGGAGAGTTCTATAGATGTCTATTAGGTCCGCTTGGTGCAGAGATGAGTTCAATTCCTGGATATCCTTGTTAACTTTCTGTCTCGTTGATCTTTCTAATGTTGACAGCAGAGTGTTGAAGTCTCCCATTATTATTGTATGGGAGTCTAAGTCTCTTTGTAAGTCTCTAAGGACTTGCTTTATGAATCTGGGTGCCCCTGTATTGGGTGCATATATATTTAGGAGAGTTAGCTCTTCCTGTTGAATTGATCCCTTTACCATTATGTAATGGCCTTCTTTGTCTCTTTTGATCTTTGATGGTTTAAAGTCTGTTTTATCAGAGACAAGGATTGCAACCCCTGCTTTTCTTTGTTCTCCATTTGCTTGGTAGATCTTCCTCCATCCCTTTATTTTGAGCCTATGTATGTCTCTGCATGTGAGATGGGTCTCCTGAATACAGCAGACTGATGGGTCTTGACTCTTTATCCAGTTTGCCAGTCTGTGTCTTTTAATTGGAGCATTTAGTCCATTAACATTTAAGGTTAATATTGTTATGTGTGAACTTGATCCTGCCATTATGATATTAACTGGTTATTTTGCTCGTTAGTTGATGCAGTTTCTTCCTAGCCTCGATGGTCTTTACATTTTGGCATGTTTTTGCAATGGCTGGTACCGGTTGTTTCCTTTCCATGTTTAGGGCTTCCTTCAGGGTCTCTTGTAAGGCAGGCCTGGTGGTGACAAAATCTCTAAGCATTTGCTTATCTGTAAAGGATTTTATTTCTCCTTCACTTATGAAACTTAGTTTGGCTGGATATGAAATTCTGGGTTAAAAATTCTTTTCTTTAAGAATGTTGAATATTGGCGCCCACTCTCTTCTGGCTTGTAGAGCTTCTGCCGAGAGATCCTGCTGTTAGTCTGATGGGCTTCCCTTTGTGGGTAACCCGACCTTTCTCTCTGGCTGCCCTTACGATTTTTCCTTCATTTCAACTTTGGTGAATCTGGCAATTATGTGTCTTGGAGTTGCTCTTCTGGAGGAGTATCTTTGTGGCATTCTCTGCATTTCCTGAATTTGAATGTTGGCCTGCCCTACTATGTTGGGGAAGTTCTCCTGGATCATATCCTGAAGAGTTTTTCCCAACTTGGTTCCATTTTCCCCCTCACTTTCAGGCACCCCAATCAGACGTAGATTTGGTCTTTTTTTACTAATCCCATACTTCTTGCAGGCTTTGTTCATTTCTTTTTCTTTTTTCTTTTGGTTTCTCTTCTCGCTTCATTTCATTCATTTGATCTTCAATCGCTGATACTCTTTCTTCCAGTTGATCGAGTCGGTTACTGAAGCTTGTGCATTTGTCACGTATTTCTTGTGTCATGGTTTTCATCTCTGTCATTTCGTTTATGATCTCTCTGCATTAATTAGTCTAGCTGTCAATTCTTCCACTCTTTTTTCAAGATTTTTAGTTTCTTTGCGCTGGGTACGTAATTCCTCCTTTAGCTCTGAGAAGTTTGATGGACTGAAGCCTTCTTCTCTCCTCTC
Organism: Rhinopithecus roxellana; assembly: GCF_007565055.1. Classification (NCBI taxonomy): domain Eukaryota; kingdom Metazoa; phylum Chordata; class Mammalia; order Primates; family Cercopithecidae; genus Rhinopithecus; species Rhinopithecus roxellana. The sequence goes on from NC_044556.1 coordinate 59,167,897, forward strand.
GTCAAAGTCATTCTCTGACCAGCTTTGATCCGTTGCTGGCGATGGGCTGCGCTCCTTTGCAGGGGAGATGCGCTCTTATTTTTGAGTTTCCAGCTTTTCTGCCCTGCTTCTTCCCCATCTTTGTGGTTTTATCTGTCTCTGGTCTTTGATGGTGGTGACGTACTGATGGGGTTTGGTATAGGTGTCCTTCCTGTTTGATAGTTTTCCTTCTGACAGTCAGAAGGACTGTCTGTTGGGTCTGTTGGAGATTGCTTGAGGTCCACTCCAGACCCTGTTTGCCTGGGTATCAGCAGCAGAGGTTGCCGAAGATAGAATATTGCTGAACAGCGAGTGTACCTGTCTGATTCTTCCTTTGGAAGTTTCCTCTCAGGGGTGTACTCCACCCTGTGAGGTGTGGGGTGTCAGACTGCCCTTAGTGGGGGATTTCTCCCAGCTAGGCTACTCCGGGGTCAGGGACACACCTGAGCAGGCAGTCTGTCCGTTCTCAGATCTCAACCTCCGAGTTGGGAGATCCACAACTCTCCCCAAAGCTGTCAGACAGAGTCGTTCGCAGTCTGCACCGGCCGATCCACAGCTCTCCCCAAAGCTGTCAGACAGAGTCGTTCGCGTCTGCACCGGCCCCCGCTGTTTCCCCTGTTGGTCTTCAGCTTGTGCGCTGTCCCCAGAGGTGGAGTCTACAGAGACAGGCAGGCTTCCTTGAGCTGCTGTGAGCTCCACCCAATTCGAGCTTCCCAGCCGCTTTGTTTACCTACTTAAGCCTCAGCAATGGCGGGCGCCCCTCCCCCAGCCTCGCTGCTGCCTTGCCGATAGATCGCCGCAGACTGCTGTGTTAGCAGTGAGGGAGGCTCCGTGGGTGTGGGACCCTCCCGGCCAGGCGTGGGATGTATTCTCCTGGTGTGCCTCTTTGCTTAAAGCGCCTTATTGGGGTGGGAGTTACCCGATTTTCCAGGTGTTGTGTGTCAGTTCCCCTGGCTAGCAAACGGATTCCCTTCCCCCTTGCACTTCCAGGTGAGGCGATGCCTCGCTCTGCTTCAGCTCTCGCTGGTCAGGCTGTAGCAGCTGACCAGCACCGATTGTCCGGCACTCCCTAGTGAGATGACCCCAGTACCTCAGTTGAAAATGCAGAAATCACCGGTGTTCTGTGTCGCTCGCGCTGGGAGTTGGAGACTGGAGCTGTTCCTATTCGGCCATCTTGCTCCGCCCCCTCCCTTGTTTACTTTTTTAAGTGGAGATTATAATTGTACCTTCCTCATAGACTTGCAGTAAATATTAAGAGTAATTGTTCAGGCTTAAAATAGCATTATGCTTAAGTGTTAGCTATTGACACTGTCTTGCATAGACATTTTAAGCAGTTTCCAACTAATTTTCCTGTCTTCTTTCTCTTTCTCTCTCAACAATTTGTCTTCTGACTTATTTTTGGTGTTATGTTACCACTGTGAGTTTCAGTTGGTTCATTGTTTCAAACCAATATCCCACTAAGTTTCGTAATTAGTTTTGACACCCTGTCTGTCTCTTGTCTTCAATTATTGTTCTTGATCCTTTGCTAGTCTTTTTTCTAACTTCAAGTTCACATCATGCCTTCTAAAATTTGGCTCATATCTAGCTCCCTCTACTCTGGCTGACTAGCCATCCCCAAATGCCAGACAAGATGAAAAATCACTCCTTAACTTAAAAACCTCACTTAAAATCCCCATTGCCTCTCTGCAGAGTGAATGCAGCGTAGTGCCCAGGAAAGTTTTCAAAATCTGGCCCCAGATCACTTTGCTAGCTGCTTCTCTTTCAGACTTCTTGCCCCTCCTGACTGTCTAAGCTTTGTCTTTTGAAGTACCTAGAATGCTCCTCCTTTTTCTCCCTCTGACGAAATGATTCTTCTCCAAAGTCCCTTGCTGAAATATTAACTCTCTGTGAAATGCACCTAGGTGAGATTGAATTTCACCTATATCACTACAATAGCTGTGATCATCGTAGCAGCAGGAGAATAACAGCAAAGCAGTCAACATTTACTGCCCACATACTAGCCAGTAGCTATTCTAAACACTTTACATGCTCATTAATCTTTGAACAAACTTACAGATTATTTACTATCATTTCTACCTTATGGATGAGGGAAATTGAGGCCCAGAAGGGATAAGTAGCTTAAATAAAGTTTCTATAACTAATTAGTCACAGAATGAGGATTTGAACCAAATAGGCTAATCCCAGAGTTATCACCTTCAACTTTTTAACTCTAATATCTCTCTAGTTTTTGCCTCTCACAGCATTCACAGCACTTTACTTGTATTCGTTGTGTCTTAGTGATCTACATATGTGTCTGTTTATTTCAGTACAATGTTAGTCTTCAGATGTAGTGATCTGTGTGTTCCCCTGTGCCTGAAACTATTGCTTTTCAAATAGTGCTCCATAAATGTCTGCCATATTGAAGTGAAATCATTAAATTTGTCAACAGAGAACAGCTGTCCTGACAATCCTACCTTTACCTTTCCTATACTAACACCTGTGAATGATTTAATGACGACCTCTAGTAGATACATAATGGACCAGGAAAAACAAAAACACGATTTTCCATTTTTCACTAAATATCTATGTGACTTTGGGCAAGCCACTTCATCTCTCCTTTTTTAGTTTGGAAGATGGAGATTATAACCCTTGTAATCTGCCATTATCACAGGAGTTTTATTAAAATGAAATGAGATATTCAAAAGAAAGAATTTAAAACTTGCCAAGGCCACACACATGTAAGAAACAAATATTCTAATAGGTAAAAACATATAGCCATATCTAAACGATAGGGCCAATTGGTATTACAGCTGGGTTAAATGGAGTTTCTAATGTTTCCCATGTTCTGCCCGTCATGGACAGTGAAATACCACAAAAGAAGGAAATCTGTGTTAGCTTTGAAACCTCCACCATTTGTCACAGCCAGGAATAATTAATGCCATCTCAATGGCTGCTGCAATGCTAGATCTGGAAAGAGACTTGGGCACAGTCTCTATTTCTTATTCATGGATGGTGAGAGGCCCAGAGAGAAGAAAAAAAACTCATTCAAGGGCTACTACCAACTTCCTGCACAATATGTGCTGTGTATGAGGGTCCCACATTGAGCAGGTAAGTGGAAAAAGATCTAGTCATATTTTTTTGTAAAACTGACCAGAACGTTGAACGTAACTAGAGAACTGGTAAAGCACAGAGACTCTGCAGCTCCACTGCTGTGTTCAGTCCCTCCCCCAACTCCCACACCTCTTGCTGGTGATGTGATTCAGGCAAATTAAGTAATCCCTCATGCCTCAGTTTCTTATTCTGTAAAATGGGTATAATCATGTCCATCTTACAGAGTTATTTTTAGGATATAATGAGTTACACTGTACAAACCACTTAAAACTGTACCAGGCACATAGTAAGTGCTAAATGTTTGTTAAATAAATAAAAATCACATCTGAGATTTTGAACATAACACTTTTAGGGCTTAATGAAATTGAATGAACCTGCTTTCTATTAAGAAATACATGAATATTAAATTTACATTCATGGGTTATGTCTCTGTTCTTCCACAGATTTTCCTGACAACATGCCTAGGTCAGAACCTTTAGCTAAATTCACCAAGGAGTTAGCGTGAGATTAATTAACTGTCAGAGGTTAAACATTAAAAAAAAAATCCTGGAGGTTACTGTTGTATTTTTAATTGGCATCATATTGGCCGTTCAAGTTGCTTTTTGCAAACAAATCCTCCAACAGCCAAATGCTGATGGTTTCTCTGCCAACAGCAGCATCTAAAAATTTCTATGATCAACGTGCCACCAGGAAAAACAAAACACACTAAAATGTTATGCTATATTTGATGCCAAAACCTGAAACAAGGTTAGGAAATTGTGTTTTGCAGTTTTGCAAGGCAATGTACTGATGGTGGCTTATTGATGAGTGGTCTAGTCTCACAATAACCTTGTCATATTCATGCTCCCATTTCTGCTCAAATCAAAAACAAAAACCCCTGGAATGAAGCTCTAATTTAGTGAATCAATTATTTTGATTGAATGAGGTCACTGAGATAGTACTAGGTAGATGTTGTTATTAGTCAAATTTAAATAAAAATGTGAACGCATACAAATACACAGATAATCACGTGTCGAATGTCTTATCTTTTGTATTTTTTCCTGACCATTATCTAGTAAGTACCTTTTTCGTCAAATAATGTCCATTGAATGAATAAGGAACATGACTACTTTATTCTTTGGTAAAAGAACTGGGGCATAGAGAGATAAAGTGAATTACTCAGAGTTATTCAATGAGGAGATATAACCAGAGACTTGACAGCATTTATTATTTCTTTAAAAAATGTTTGTGCTGACATAAAATTTAGTAGCTAGGAATTTCTTGACACTAAGTCATCCATAAAGGACCTAAATTCCTTAATCCTATAAATAGCTACTCAATATCAATGTACATTCATGAGCCAGTTGTCAGCCTCCAGCCTCCAAGATGTCATGGAATTGGGAAGCAATCTTTTTTTTTTTTTTTTTTGAGACCGAGTCTCCCTCTGTCACCAGGCTGGAGTGCAGTGGTGTGATCTCGGCTCACTGCAACTTCTGCCCCTCAGGTTCAAGTGATTCTCCTGCCTCAGGCTTCCAAATAGCTGGGACTGCAGGTGCGGACCACCATGCCCAGCTATTTTTTTTTTTTTTTTGTATTTTTAGTAGAGAGAGGGTTTCACTCTGTTGGCCAGGATGGTCTCAATCTCTTGACCTCATGATCTGTCCACCCGGCCTCCCCAAGTACTGGGATTATAGGCGTGAGCCACCATGCCCAGCCTGGGAAGAAATCTTATAAGAGGAGTGTGACTCTAAGTCTGACTGACGCTAAGTGTGACTGACTCTAAGAATTGTCACTGATCCTGTAGATCACAACACCTGGCTCCTAAGATCTACAGACTCGGGAAAACATCTTTCATCATTTAGCCTCCTTCTTTCTCAATGGAAGTCTGACCTTTGAGGACAATATTATCTGGACTCCTTGCCCTTCTGGCTTCCCATTGGGTTTGGCCACTGGAGAAGAGGACAAGAGAGAGGTT
>NC_044556.1:59173058-59182296 GCF_007565055.1 Rhinopithecus roxellana
AGCAGTTTGCTATCACTGTTTTCGTGGAATCTTTAAAGTGATACTTGGGAGCCCATAATAGGGGCCCATGGTGAAAAAGGAAATCTCCTCACATAATAACTAGAGAGAAGCTTTCTAGAGATTGCTTTCTGATGTGTGACTTCATCTCACAGAGTTCCACCCTTCCCTTCTTGGAACAGTTTGCTAACACTGTTGTCCTGGATTCTGCAAAGTGATATTTGGGAGCTCATTGAGGGCTATGGTGAAAAAGCAAATATCCTCCCATAATAACTGGAGAGAAGCTCTCTGAGAAACTGCATTGCCATGTGTGAATGCAACTCACAGAGTTACACGTTTCTCTTCAGTGATCAGTTTGCTAACACAGTTTTCTAGAAATCTGCAGTTAGATACTTCATAGCGCAGTGAAGCTTACGGTGACAAAGGAAATATACTCAGTTGAAAACTAGAAAGAAGCTTTCTTAGAAACTTCTTGGTGATGTGTGAATTCATCTCACAGAGTTACACTTATGTTTCGTGGAGCAGTCCATTAACACTGTCTTTGAGGAAACTGAGAAGGGCTTCTTTGGATCGCATTGAGGCCTACGCTGATAAAGGAAATTTCATCCGTTCAAAACGTGAAAGAAGCTTTCTGAGACACTTCTTTCTGATCTGTGAGTTCATCTCACAGACTTATAACTTAAACCTCAGGAAGCAGTTTGCTATCACTTTTCGTGGAATCTTTAAAGTGATACTTGGGAGCCCAGAATAGGGGCCCATGGTGAAAAAGGAAATCTCCTCACATAATAACTAGAGAGAAGCTTTCTAGAGATTGCTTTCTGATGTGTGACTTCATCTCACAGAGTTCCACCCTTCCCTTCTTGGAACAGTTTGCTACACTGTTGTCCTGGATTCTGCAAAGTGATATTTGGGAGCTCATTGAGGGCTATGGTGAAAAAGCAAATATCCTCCCATAATAACTGGAGAGAAGCTCTCTGAGAAACTGCATTGCCATGTGTGAATGCAACTCACAGAGTTACACGTTTCTCTTCAGTGATCAGTTTGCTAACACAGTTTTCTAGAAATCTGCAGTTAGATACTTCATAGCGCAGTGAAGCTTACGGTGACAAAGGAAATATACTCAGTTGAAAACTAGAAAGAAGCTTTCTTAGAAACTTCTTGGTGATGTGTGAATTCATCTCACAGAGTTACACTTATGTTTCGTGGAGCAGTCCATTAACACTGTCTTTGAGGAAACTGAGAAGGGCTTCTTTGGATCGCATTGAGGCCTACGCTGATAAAGGAAATTTCATCCGTTCAAAACGTGAAAGAAGCTTTCTGAGAACTTCTTTCTGATCTGTGAGTTCATCTCACAGACTTATAACTTAAACCTCAGGAAGCAGTTTGCTATCACTCTTTTCGTGGAATCTTTAAAGTGATACTTGGGAGCCCATAATAGGGGCCCATGGTGAAAAAGGAAATCTCCTCACATAATAACTAGAGAGAAGCTTTCTAGAGATTGCTTTCTGATGTGTGACTTCATCTCACAGAGTTCCACCCTTCCCTTCTTGGAACAGTTTGCTACACTGTTGTCCTGGATTCTGCAAAGTGATATTTGGGAGCTCATTGAGGGCTATGGTGAAAAAGCAAATATCCTCCCATAATAACTGGAGAGAAGCTCTCTGAGAAACTGCATTGCCATGTGTGAATGCAACTCACAGAGTTACACGTTTCTCTTCAGTGATCAGTTTGCTAACACAGTTTTCTAGAAATCTGCATTAGATACTTCATAGCGCAGTGAAGCTTACGGTGACAAAGGAAATATACTCAGTTGAAAACTAGAAAGAAGCTTTCTTAGAAACTTCTTGGTGATGTGTGAATTCATCTCACAGAGTTACACTTATGTTTCGTGGAGCAGTCCATTAACACTGTCTTTGAGGAAACTGAGAAGGGCTTCTTTGGATCGCATTGAGGCCTACGCTGATAAAGGAAATTTCATCCGTTCAAAACGTGAAAGAAGCTTTCTGAGAACTTCTTTCTGATCTGTGAGTTCATCTCACAGACTTATAACTTAAACCTCAGGAAGCAGTTTGCTATCACTTTTCGTGGAATCTTTAAAGTGATACTTGGGAGCCCATAATAGGGGCCCATGGTGAAAAAGGAAATCTCCTCACATAATAACTAGAGAGAAGCTTTCTAGAGATTGCTTTCTGATGTGTGACTTCATCTCACAGAGTTCCACCCTTCCCTTCTTGGAACAGTTTGCTACACTGTTGTCCTGGATTCTGCAAAGTGATATTTGGGAGCTCATTGAGGGCTATGGTGAAAAAGCAAATATCCTCCCATAATAACTGGAGAGAAGCTCTCTGAGAAACTGCATTGCCATGTGTGAATGCAACTCACAGAGTTACACGTTTTCCTTCAGTGATCAGTTTGCTAACACAGTTTTCTAGAAATCTGCAGTTAGATACTTCATAGCGCAGTGAAGCTTACGGTGACAAAGGAAATATACTCAGTTGAAAACTAGAAAGAAGCTTTCTTAGAAACTTCTTGGTGATGTGTGAATTCATCTCACAGAGTTACACTTATGTTTCGTGGAGCAGTCCATTAACACTGTCTTTGAGGAAACTGAGAAGGGCTTCTTTGGATCGCATTGAGGCCTACGCTGATAAAGGAAATTTCATCCGTTCAAAACGTGAAAGAAGCTTTCTGAGAAACTTCTTTCTGATCTGTGAGTTCATCTCACAGACTTATAACTTAAACCTCAGGAAGCAGTTTGCTATCACTCTTTTCGTGGAATCTTTAAAGTGATACTTGGGAGCCCATAATAGGGGCCCATGGTGAAAAAGGAAATCTCCTCAAATAATAACTAGAGAGAAGCTTTCTAGAGATTGCTTTCTGATGTGTGACTTCATCTCACAGAGTTCCACCCTTCCCTTCTTGGAACAGTTTGCTACCACTGTTGTCCTGGATTCTGCAAAGTGATATTTGGGAGCTCATTGAGGGCTATGGTGAAAAAGCAAATATCCTCCCATAATAACTGGAGAGAAGCTCTCTGAGAAACTGCATTGCCATGTGTGAATGCAACTCACAGAGTTACACGTTTCTCTTCAGTGATCAGTTTGCTAACACAGTTTTCTAGAAATCTGCATTAGATACTTCATAGCGCAGTGAAGCTTACGGTGACAAAGGAAATATACTCAGTTGAAAACTAGAAAGAAGCTTTCTTAGAAACTTCTTGGTGATGTGTGAATTCATCTCACAGAGTTACACTTATGTTTCGTGGAGCAGTCCATTAACACTGTCTTTGAGGAAACTGAGAAGGGCTTCTTTGGATCGCATTGAGGCCTACGCTGATAAAGGGAAATTTTCATTCATCCGTTCAAAACGTGAAAGAAGCTTTCTGAGACACTTCTTTCTGATCTGTGGAGTTCATCTCACAGACTATAACTTAAACCTCAGGGAAGCAGGTTTGCTATCAAATAACTGTTTCGTGAATCTTTAAAGTGATACTTGGGAGACCCAGAATTAGGGGCCATGGTGAAAACGGAAATCTCCTCACTAATAACTAGAAGAGAAGCTTTCTAGAGATTGCTTCTGATGTGTGACTTCACATCTCACAGAGTTCCACCCTTCCCTTCTTGGAACAGTTTGGCTACCACTGTTGTCTGGAATTCTGCAAAGTGATATTTGGGAGCTCATTGATGGCTATGGTGAAAAAGCAAAGTATCCTCCCATAATAACTGGAGAGAAGCTCTCTGAGAAACTGCATTGCCATGTGTGAATGCAACTCACAGAGTTACACGTTTCTCTTCAGTGATCAGTTTGCTAACACAGTTTTCTAGAAATCTGCAATTAGATAGTTCATAGCGCAGTGAAGCTTACGGTGACAAAGGAAATATACTCAGTTGAAAACTAGAAAGAAGGTTTCTTAGAAACTTCTTGGTGATGTGTGAATTCATCTCACAGGAGTTACACTTATGTTTCGTGGAGCAGTCCATTAACACTGTCTTTGAGGAAACTGAGAAGGGCTTCTTTGGATCGCATTGAGGCCTACGCTGATAAAGGAAATTTCATCCGTTCAAAACGTGAAAGAAGCTTTCTGAGAAACTTCTTTCTGATCTGTGAGTTCATCTCACAGACTTATAACTTAAACCTCAGGAAGCAGTTTGCTATCACTGTTTTCGTGGAATCTTTAAAGTGATACTTGGGAGCCCATAATAGGGGCCCATGGTGAAAAAGGAAATCTCCTCACATAATAACTAGAGAGAAGCTTTCTAGAGATTGCTTTCTGATGTGTGACTTCATCTCACAGAGTTCCACCCTTCCCTTCTTGGAACAGTTTGCTAACACTGTTGTCCTGGATTCTGCAAAGTGATATTTGGGAGCTCATTGAGGGCTATGGTGAAAAAGCAATATCCTCCCATAATAACTGGAGAGAAGCTCTCTGAGAAACTGCATTGCCATGTGTGAATGCAACTCACAGAGTTACACGTTTCTCTTCAGTGATCAGTTTGCTAACACAGTTTTCTAGAAATCTGCAGTTAGATACTTCATAGCGCAGTGAAGCTTACGGTGACAAAGGAAATATACTCAGTTGAAAACTAGAAAGAAGCTTTCTTAGAAACTTCTTGGTGATGTGTGAATTCATCTCACAGAGTTACACTTATGTTTCGTGGAGCAGTCCATTAACACTGTCTTTGAGGAAACTGAGAAGGGCTTCTTTGGATCGCATTGAGGCTACGCTGATAAAGGAAATTTCATCCGTTCAAAACGTGAAAGAAGCTTTCTGAGACACTTCTTTCTGATCTGTGAGTTCATCTCACAGACTTATAACTTAAACCTCAGGGAGCAGTTTGCTATCACTCTTTTCGTGGAATCTTTAAAGTGATACTTGGGAGCCCATAATAGGGGCCCATGGTGAAAAGGAAATCTCCTCACATAATAACTAGAGAGAAGCTTTCTAGAGATTGCTTTCTGATGTGTGACTTCATCTCACAGAGTTCCACCCTTCCCTTCTTGGAACAGTTTGCTACCACTGTTGTCCTGGATTCTGCAAAGTGATATTTGGGAGCTCATTGAGGGCTATGGTGAAAAAGCAGATATCCTCCCATAATAAATGGAGAGAAGCTCTCTGAGAAACTGCATGCCATGTGATGAATGCAACTCACAGAGTTACACGTTTCTCTTCAGTGATCAGTTTGCTAACACAGTTTTCTAGAAATCTGCAAGTTAGATACTTCATAGCGCAGTGAAGCTTACGGTGACAAAGGAAATATACTCAGTTGAAAACTAGAAAGAAGCTTTCTTAGAAACTTCTTGGTGATGTGTGAATTCATCTCACAGAGTTACACTTATGTTTCGTGGAGCAGTCCATTAACACTGTCTTTGAGGAAACTGAGAAGGGCTCTTTGGATCGCATTGAGGCCTACGCTGATAAAGGAAATTTCATCCGTTCAAAACGTGAAAGAAGCTTTCTGAGAACTTCTTTCTGATCTGTGAGTTCATCTCACAGACTTATAACTTAAACCTCAGGAAGCAGTTGTGCTATGCACTGTTTTCGTGGAATCTTAAAGTGATACTTGGAGCCCAGAATAGGGGCCCATGGTGAAAAAGGAAATCTCCTCACATAATAACTAGAGAGAAGCTTTCTAGAGATTGCTTTCTGATGTGTGACTTCATCTCACAGAGTTCCACCCTTCCCTTCTTGGAACAGTTTGCTACCACTGTTGTCCTGGATTCTGCAAAGTGATATTTGGGAGCTCATTGAGGGCTATGGTGAAAAAGCAAATATCCTCCCATAATAACTGGAGAGAAGCTCTCTGAGAAACTGCATTGCCATGTGTGAATGCAACTCACAGAGTTACACGTTTCTCTTCAGTGATCAGTTTGCTAACACAGTTTTCTAGAAATCTGCAGTTAGATACTTCATAGCGCAGTGAAGCTTACGGTGACAAAGGAAATATACTCAGTTGAAAACTAGAAAGAAGCTTTCTTAGAACTTCTTGGTGATGTGTGAATTCATCTCACAGAGTTACACTTATGTTTCGTGGAGCAGTCCATTAACACTGTCTTTGAGGAAACTGAGAAGGGCTTCTTTGGATCGCATTGAGGCCTACGCTGATAAAGGAAATTTCATCCGTTCAAAACGTGAAAGAAGCTTTCTGAGAAACTTCTTTCTGATCTGTGAGTTCATCTCACAGACTTATAACTTAAACCTCAGGAAGCAGTTTGCTATCACTCTTTTCGTGGAATCTTTAAAGTGATACTTGGGAGCCCATAATAGGGGCCCATGGTGAAAAAGGAAATCTCCTCACATAATAACTAGAGAGAAGCTTTCTAGAGATTGCTTTCTGATGTGTGACTTCATCTCACAGAGTTCCACCCTTCCCTCTTGGAACAGTTTGCTAACACTGTTGTCCTGGATTCTGCAAAGTGATATTTGGGAGCTCATTGAGGGCTATGGTGAAAAAGCAAATATCCTCCCATAATAACTGGAGAGAAGCTCTCTGAGAAACTGCATTGCCATTTGTGAATGCAACTCACAGAGTTACACGTTTCTCCTCAGTGATCAGTTTGCTAACACAGTTTTCTAGAAATCTGCAGTTAGATACTTCATAGCGCAGTGAAGCTTACGGTGACAAAGGAAATATACTTAGTTGAAAACTAGAAAGAAGCTTTCTTAGAACTTCTTGGTGATGTGTGAATTCATCTCACAGAGTTACACTTATGTTTCGTGGAGCAGTCCATTAACACTGTCTTTGAGGAAACTGAGAAGGGCTTCTTTGGATCGCATTGAGGCCTACGCTGATAAAGGAAATTTCATCCGTTCAAAACGTGAAAGAAGCTTTCTGAGACACTTCTTTCTGATCTGTGAGTTCATCTCACAGACTTATAACTTAAACCTCAGGGAGCAGTTTGCTATCACTCTTTTCGTGGAATCTTTAAAGTGATACTTGGGAGCCCATAATAGGGGCCCATGGTGAAAGGAAATCTCCTCACATAATAACTAGAGAGAAGCTTTCTAGAGATTGCTTTCTGATGTGTGACTTCAACTCACAGAGTTCCACCCTTCCCTTCTTGGAACAGTTTGCTACCACTGTTGTCCTGGATTCTGCAAGTGATATTTGGGAGCTCATTGAGGCTATGGTGAAAAGCAGAATCTCCTCCCATAATAACTGGAGAGAAGCTCTCTGAGAAACTGCATTGCCATGTGTGAATCAACTCACAGAGTTACACGTTTCTCTTCAGTGATCAGTTTGCTAACACAGTTTTCTAGAAATCTGCAGTTAGATACTTCATAGCGCAGTGAAGCTTACGGTGACAAGGAAATATACTCAGTTGAAAACTAGAAAGAAGCTTTCTTAGAAACTTCTTGGTGATGTGTGGAATTCATCTCACAGAGTTACACTTATGTTTCGTGGAGCAGTCCATTAACACTGTCTTTGAGGAAACTGAGAAGGGCTTCTTTGGATCGCATTGAGGCCTACGCTGATAAAGGAAATTTCATCCGTTCAAAACCGTGAAAGAAGCTTTCTGAGACACTTCTTTCTGATCTGTGAGTTCATCTCACAGACTTATAACTTAAACCTCAGGAAGCAGTTTGCTATCACTGTTTTCGTGGAATCTTTAAAGTGATACTTGGGAGCCCATAATAGGGGCCCATGGTGAAAAAGGAAATCTCCTCACATAATAACTAGAGAGAAGCTTTCTAGAGATTGCTTTCTGATGTGTGACTTCATCTCACAGAGTTCCACCCTTCCCTTCTTGGAACAGTTTGCTACCACTCTTGTCCGGGATTCTGCAAAGTGATATTTGGGAGCTCATTGAGGGCTATGGTGAAAAAGCAAATATCCTCCATAATAACTGGAGAGAAGCTCTCTGAGAAACTGCATTGCCATTGTGAATGCAACCACAGAGTTACACGTTTCTCTTCAGTGATCAGTTTGCTAACACAGTTTTCTAGAAATCTGCAGTTAGATACTTCATAGCGCAGTGAGTGAGCTTAATGTGACAAAGGAAATATACTCTGTGGAAAACTAGAAAGAGCTTTCTTAGAAACTTCTTGGTGATGTGTGAATTCATCTCACAGAGTTACACTTATGTTGCGTGGAGCAGTCCATTAACACTGTCTTTGAGGAAACTGAGAAGGGCTTCTTTGGATCGCATTGAGGCCTACGCTGATAAAGGAAATTTTCATCCGTTCAAAACGTGAAAGAAGCTTTCTGAGACACTTCTTTCTGATCTGTGAGTTCATCTCACAGACTTATACTTAAACCTCAGGAAGCAGTTTGCTATCACTCTTTTCGTGGAATCTTTAAAGTGATACTTGGGAGCCCATAATAGGGGCCCATGGTGAAAAAGGAAATCTCCTCACATAATAACTAGAGAGAAGCTTTCTAGAGATTGCTTTCTGATGTGTGACTTCATCTCACAGAGTTCCACCCTTCCCTTCTTGGAACAGTTTGCTACCACTGTTGTCCTGGATTCTGCAAAGTGATATTTGGGAGCTCATTGAGGGCTATGGTGAAAAAGCAAATATCCTCCCATAATAACTGGAGAGAAGCTCTCTGAGAAACTGCATTGCCATGTGTGAATGCAACTCACAGAGTTACACGTTTCTCTTCAGTGATCAGTTTGCTAACACAGTTTTCTAGAAATCTGCAGTTAGATACTTCATAGCGCAGTGAAGCTTACGGTGACAAAGGAAATATACTCAGTTGAAAACTAGAAAGAAGCTTTCTTAGAAACTTCTTGGTGATGTGTGAATTCATCTCACAGAGTTACACTTATGTTTCGTGGAGCAGTCCATTAACACTGTCTTTGAGGAAACTGAGAAGGGCTTCTTTGGATCGCATTGAGGCCTACGCTGATAAAGGAAATTTCATCCGTTCAAAACGTGAAAGAAGCTTTCTGAGAACTTCTTTCTGATCTGTGAGTTCATCTCACAGACTTATAACTTAAACCTCAGGAAGCAGTTTGCTATCACTTTTCGTGGAATCTTTAAAGTGATACTTGGGAGCCCATAATAGGGGCCCATGGTGAAAAAGGAAATCTCCTCACATAATAACTAGAGAGAAGCTTTCTAGAGATTGCTTTCTGATGTGTGACTTCATCTCACAGAGTTCCACCCTTCCCTTCTTGGAACAGTTTGCTAACACTGTTGTCCTGGATTCTGCAAAGTGATATTTGGGAGCTCATTGAGGGCTATGGTGAAAAGCAAATATCCTCCCATAATAACTGGAGAGAAGCTCTCTGAGAA
>NC_044556.1:59182396-59190538 GCF_007565055.1 Rhinopithecus roxellana
ATTCCTTTTCACATAGCTCTCAATGAGCTCCCAAATATCACTTTGCAGAACACAAGATAACAGAGTTAGAAAACCGTTCCAGAAGGGAAGGGTGGAACTCTGGTGCATAAGTCACACATCAGAAAGCAATCTCTCAGAAAGGTTTTTCTTCTCGTTATTATCTGAGGATATTTCCTTTTCACCATGAGCCCCTATGGTCTCCCAGATCTCACTTTGCAGATTAACGAAAAGAGTTAGCAAAACTGCTTCCTGAGAATAAGCTGTAACTCTGTGAGAGGAATTCTCAGATCACAAAGAAGTTTCTCAGAAAGCTTCATTCACGTTTGAACTGATGATATTTCCTTATGACGTAGGCCTCAAAGCGATCAAAAGAAGTCCTTCTCAGGATCCTCAAAAACAGTGATAATGGACTGTTGCAGGAACATAAGTGTAACTCTGTGAGACGATTCACACATCACCAAAGTTTCTAGGAAAGCTTCTTTCAGTTTTCATCTGAGGATATTTCCTTTGTCACCTTAAGTCATTGCATTTCAGAAGTATCCCATTAGGATTTCCAGAAAACTGTGTTAGCACACTGAAACACTGAAGAGAAAGGTTGTAAACTCTGTGTGTTGCATTCACACACACATGCAGTTTCTCACGGGCTTTCTTCCAGTTTTCATCTGAGGAGTTTCCATTTTCACCAAGCCCTCAATGAGCTCCCAAATATCACTTTGCAGAACACAAGATAACAGAGTTAGCAACCTTCCAAGAAGGGAAGCGTGGAACTCTGTGTGATGAAGTCACACATCAGAAAGCAATCTCTCAGAAAGCTTCTCTCTAGTATTATCTGAGGATATTTCTTTTTCACTATGGGCACCTATGGTCCCAAATCTCACTTTGCAGATTCCACAAAAAGTGTTAGCAAACTGCTTCCTGAGACTAAGCTGTAACTCTGTGAGAATTCACATATTACAGAACTTTCTCAGAAGCTTCTTTTCGTTTTGAACTGATGATATTTCCTTTATCAGCGTCGCCTCACTGTGATCCAAGTATTCCTTCTCAGGTACCTCGAAAACATGATCGGACTTGTTCCCGGAAACATAAGTGTAACTCTGGGATGAATTCACACATCACCAAGGTTTCTAGGAAAACTTCTTCTAGTTTTATCTGAGGATATTTCCTTTGTCACCGTAAGCTTCATTGCGTTCAGAAGTATCCCATTGCAGATTTCCAGAAAAATGTGTCACACTGAACACAAAGAGAAAGGTGAAACTCTGTGACCTCATTCACACATCGCAATGCAGTTTCTCAGAAGGCTTCCTTTCCAGTTTCATTTGAGGAATATTTCCTTTTTCACCATAGCCCTCAATGAGCTCCCAAATATCACTTTGCAGAACACAAGATAACAGAGTTAGCAAACTGTTCCAAAGGGAAGGGTGGAACCCTGTGTGATGAATTCACACTCAGAAAGCAATCTCTCAGAAAGCTTCTCTATTTATTATCTGAGGATATTTCCTTTTTCACCATGGGCCCCTATGGGCTCCCAATCTCACTTTGCAGATTCCACGAAAGAGTGTTAGCAAACTGCTTCCTGAGAACTAAGCTGTAACTCTGTGAGAGGAATTCACAGATCACAAAGAAGTTTCTCAGAAAGCTTCTTTCACGTTTTAACTGATGATATTTCCTTATCAGCGTAGGCCCAATGCGATCCAAGAAGTCCTTCTCAGGTTCCTCAAAAGTGATAATGGACTGTGCAGAAACATGAATGTAACTCTGTGAGATGAATTCACACATCACCAAGAGTTTCTAGGAAGCTTCTTTCTAGTTTTCATCTGAGGATATTTCCTTTGTCACCGTAAGCTTCATTGCGTTTAGAAGTATCCCATTGCATATTTCCAGAAAACTGTGTTAGCAACTGAACACTGAAGAGAAAGGTTAACTCTGTGAGTTGCATTCACACATCGCAATGCAGTTTCTCAGAAGGCTTCTTTCCAGTTTTCATCTGAGGTATTTCCTTTTTCCTAGCCCTCATGAGCTCCCAAATCACTTTGCAGAACACAAGATAACAGAGTTAGCAAACTTTCCAAGAAGGGAAGGTGGAACTCTGTGTTGAACACATCATCAGAAAGCAATCTCTCAGAAAAGCTTCTCTCTAGTTATTATCTGAGGATATTTCCTTTTTCACCATGGGCACCTATGGGCTCCCAAATCTCACTTTGCAGATTCACGAAAAAGTGTTACAAACTGCTTCCTGAGAACTAAGCTAACTCTGTGAGAGGAATTCACATCACAAAGAAGTTTCTCAGAAAGCTTCTTTCACGTTTTGACTGATGATATTTCTTTATCAGCGTAGGCCTCAATGCGATCCAAAGAAGTCCTTCTCAGGTTCCTCAAAAAAGTGGTAATGACTGTTGCAGGAAACATAAGTGTAACTCTGTGAGATGAATTCACACATCACCAAGACGTTTCTAGGAAAGCTTCTTCTAGTTTCATCTGAGGATATTTCCTTTGTCACCATAAGCTTCATTGTTCAGGTATCCCATTGCAGATTTCCAGAACCTGTGATAGCACACTGAACACTGAAGAGAAAGGTGTAACTCTGTGAGTTGCATTCACACATCGCAATGCAGTTTCTCAGAAGGCTTCTTTCCAGTTATCATCTGAGGATATTTCCTTTTCCCATAGCCCTCAATGAGCTCCCAAATATCACTTGCAGAACACAAGATAACAGAGTTAGCAAACTTTTCCAGGAAGGGAAGGGAACTCTGTGTGATGAATTCACACATCAGAAAGCAATCTCTCAGAAGCTTCTCTCTAGTGATTATCTGAGGATACTTCCTTTTTACCATGGGCCTCTATGTGCTCCCAAATCTCACTGTGCATATTAAATGAAAGAGTGTTAGCAAACTGCTTCCTGAGAACAAAGCTGTAACTCTGTGAGAGGAATTCACAGATCACAAAGAAGTTTCTCAGAAAGCTTCTTTCACGTTTTGAACTGATGATATTTCCTTTATCAGCGTAGGCCTCAATGCCATCAAAAGAATTCCTGCTCAGGTTCCTCAAAACAGTGATAATGGACTGTTGCATGAAACTAAGTGTAACTCTGTGAGATGAATTCACACATCACAAGAGTTTCTAGGAAAGTCTTTCTAGTTTTCATCTGAGGATATTTCCTTTTTCCGTAAGCTTCATTGCGTTCAGAAGTATCCCATTGCAGATTTCAGAAAACTGTGTTAGCACACTGAACACTGAAGAGAAAGGTGTAACTCTGTGAGTTGCATTCACACATCGCAATGCAGTTTTTCAGAAGGCTTCTTTCCCGTTTTCATCTGACGATATTTCCTTTTCCACCATAGCCCTGAAAGAGCTCCCAAATATAACTTTGCAGAACACAAGGTAAGAGAGTTAGCAAACGGTTCCCAGAAGGGAAGGGTGGAACTCTGTGTGATGAAGTCACACATCAGAAAGCAATCTCTTAGAAAGCTTCTCTCTAGTTATGATCTACAGATATTTCCTTTTCACCATGGGCCCCATGTGCTCCCAATCTCACTTTGCAGATTCCACGAAACGAGTTTAGAAAACTGCTTCCTGAGAACTAAGCTGTAACACTGTGAGAGGAATTCACAGATCACAAAGAAGTTTCTCAGAAAGCATCTTTCACGTTTTGAAATGATGATATTTCCTTTATCAACGTAGGCCTCAATGTGAACCACAGAAGTAATTCTCAGGTTCCTCAAAAACAGTGACAATGGACTTTTGCAGGAAATAGAAGTGTAACTCTCTGCGATGAATTCACACATCTCCAAGAAGTTTCTAGGAAAACTTCTTGCTAGTTTTCAACTGAGGATATTTCCTTTGTCACCCTAAGCTTCATTGTGTTCAGAATTATCCATTGCAGATTTCCCGAAAACTCTGTTAGCAAACTAAACACTAAAGAGAATGGTGCAACTCTGTGAGTTGCATTCACATATCGCAATGCAGTTTCTCAGAAGGCTTCTCTCCAGTTTTCATCTGAGGATATTATTCTTTCACCATAGCCCTCAATGAGCTCCCAAACATCACTTTGCAGAACACAAGATAACAGAGTTAGCAAACTGTTCCAAGAAGGGAAGGGTGGAACTCTGTGTGATGAAGTCACACATCAGAAAGCAATCTCTCAGAAAGCTTCTCTCTAGTTATTATATGAGGATATATCCATTTTCAACATGGGCAACTATGGGCTCCCAAATCTCACTTACAGATTCCACGAAACGAGTGTTAGCAATCTTCTTCCTGAGAACTAAGCTGTAATCTGTGAGAGGAATTCACACATCACAAAGAAGTTTCTCAGAAAGCTTCTTTAACTTTTGAACTGAAGATATTCCTTTATAAACGTAGGCCTCAATGCGATCCAAAGAAGTCCTTCTCAGGTTCCTCAAAAACCGTGATAATGGATTGTTGCAGGAAACAAAAGTGTAACTCTGTGCGATGAGTTCACACATCACCTAGAAGTTTCTAGGAAAGCTTCTTTCTAGATTTCATCTGACGATATTTCCTTTTTCACCTAAGCTTCATTGCTTCAGCAGTATCCCATTGCCGATTTCCAGAATGTTCACACTGAACACTGAAGAGAAAGGTGTAACTCTGTGAGTTGCATTCACACATCGCAATGCAGTTTCTTTGAAGGCTTCTTTCCAGTTTTCATATTAGGATATTTCCTTTTCACCATAGCCCTCAATGAGCTCCCAAATATCACTTTGCAGAACACAAGATAACAGAGTTGGCAAACTGTTCCAAGAAGGGAAGGGTGGAACCCTGTGTGATTAAGTCACACATCAGAAAGCAATCTCTCAGAAAGCTTCTCTAGTAATTATCTGACGATATTTCCTTTTTCACCATGGGCCCCTATGGGCTCCCAAATCTCACTTCGCAGATTCCACGAAAAGAATACTTGCAAACTGCTTCGTGAGAACTAAGCTGTAACTCTGTCAGAGGAATTCAAAGATCACAAAGAAGTTTCTCAGAAGCCTTTTCACGTTTTGAACTGATGATATTTCCTTTATCAGCGTAGGCCTCAATGCGATCCAAAGTATTCCTTCTCAGGTACCTCAAAAACAGTGATAATGGACTGTTGCAGGAAACATAAGTGTAGCTCTGTGGGATGAATTCACACATCACCAAGAAGTTTCTAAGAAAGCTTCTTTCTTGTTTTCATTTGAGGATATGGATAATCCTTTGTCACAGCTTAAGTTTCATTGCGTTCAGAAGTATCCCATTGAAGATTTCCAGAAAACTGTGTTAGCACACTGAACACTGAAGAAAAAGGTGTAACATGTGATTTGCATTCAGACATGTAAATGCAGTTTCTCAAAAGACTTCTTGCCAGTTTTCATCTGAGGATATTTCCTTTTTCACCATAGCCCTCAATGGTCTCCGAAATATCACCTTGCAGAACACAATAACAGAGTCAAACTGTTCCAAGAGGGGAAGGGTGGAACTCTGTGTGATGAAGACACACATCAGAAAGCAATCTCTCAATAAGCTTCTCTCTAGCTATTATCTGAGGATATTCCTTTTTCACCATGGGCCTCTATGGGCTGCCAAATCTCACTTTGCAGATTCCACGAAAAGTGTTTGCAACCTGCTTCCTGAGAACTAAGCTGTAACTCTGTGAGAGGAATTCACAGATCACAAAGAAGTTTCTCAGAAAGCTTCTTTCACGTTGTGAACTGATGATATTTCCTTTATCAGCGTAGGCCTCATTGCGATAAAAAGAATTCCTTCGCAGTTTTCAGTCACAGTGATAATGGACTGTTGCAGGAAACATAAGTGTAACTCCGTGAGATGAATTCACACATCACCATGAAGTTTCTAGGAAAGTTTCTTTCTCGTTTTCATCTGAGGATATTTCCTTTGTCACCGTAAGCTTCATTCCGTTCAGAAGTATCCCATTGCAGATTTCCAGAAAACTGTGTTAGCACACTGAACACTGAAGAGAAAGGGTAACTCTGTGAGTTGCATTCAGACATCGCAATGCAGTTTCTCAAAGGCTTCTTCCAGTTTTCATCTGAGGATATTTCCTTTTCAGATATCCCTTAATGAGCTCCCAAATATCACTTTGCAGAACACAAGATAACAGAGATAGCAAAGTGTTCCAAGAAGGGAAGGTGGAACTCAGTGTGATGAAGTCACACATCAGAAAGCAATCTCTCAGAAAGCTTCTCTCTAGTTATTATCTGAGGTATTTCCTTTTTCACCATGGGCCCCATGGGCTCCCAAATCTCACTTTGCAGATTCCACGAAAAGAGTGTTAGCAAACTGCTTCCTGAGAACTAAGCTGTAATTGTGAGAGGAATTCACAGATCACAAAGAAGTTTCTCAGAAAGCTTCTTTCACGTTTTGAACTGATATATTTCCTTTAGCAGCATAGGCCTCAATGCGATCAAAGAAGTCCTTCTCAGGTTCCTAAAAAAGTGATAATGGACTGTTGCAGGAAACAAGTGTAACTCTGTGAGATGAATTCACCCACGAAGAAGTTTCTATGAACGCTTCTTTCTTTTTTCAACTGAGGATATTTCCTTTGTCACCGTAAGCTTCATTGCGTTCAGATGTATCCCTTGCAGATTTCCAGAAAACTGTGTTAGCACTGAACACTGAAGAGAAAGTGTAACTCTGTGAGTTGCATTCACACATCGCAATGCAGTTTCTCGAAGGCTTCTTTCCAGTTTTCATCTGAGGATATTTCCTTTTTCACCATGCCCCATGTGCTCCCAAATTCACTTTGCAGAACACAAGATAACAGAGTTAGCAAACTGTTCCAAGAAGGGAAGGGGGAACTGTGTGTCATGAAGTCACACATCAGAAAGTAATCTCTCGAAAGCTTCTCTCTACTTATTATCTGACTAAGTTTCCTTTTTCACTGTGGCCCCATGGGCTCCCAAATCTCACTTTGCAGATTCCACGAAAACAGTGTTAGCAAACTGCTTCCTGAGAACTAAGGTTAACTCTGTAAGAGGAATTCACAGATCAGAAAGAAGTTTCTCAGAAAGCTTCTCACTTTCTGAACTGATGATATTTTTATTTATCAGCGTAGGTCAATGCGATCCAAAGTATTCCTTCTCATGTACCTCAAATAGAGTGATAATGGATTGTTGCAGGAAACTTAACTGTAACTCTGTGAGATGAATTCACACATGACCAAGAAGTTTCTAGGAAAGCTTCTTTCAAGTTTTCATCTGAGGATATTTCTTTGTCACCGTAAGCTTCATTGCGTTCAGAAGTATCCCATTGCAGATTTCCAGAAAACTGTGTTAGCACACTGAACACTGAAGAGAAAGGGTAACTCTGTGAGTTGCATTCACACATTGCAATGCAGTTTCTCAGAAGGCTTCTTTCCAGTTTTCATCTGAGGATATTTCCTTTTTCAATAGCCTCAATGAGCTCCCAAATATCACTTTGCAGAACACAAGATAACAGAGTTAGCAAACTGTTCCAAGAAGGGAAGTGGAACTCTGTGTGATGAAGTCACACACATCAGAAAGCAATCTCTCAGAAAGCTTCTCTCTAGTTATTCTGAGGATATTTCCTTTTCACCATGGGCCCCTATGGGTCCCAAATCTCACTTTGCAGATTCACGAAAAGAGTGTTAGCAAACTGCTTCCTGAGAACTAAGACTTAACTCTGTGAGAATTCACAGATCACAAAGAAGTTTCTCAGAAGCTTCTTTCACGTTTTGAACTGATGATATTTCCTTTATCAGCGTAGGCCTCAATGCGATCCAAAGAAGTCCTTCTCAGGTTCCTCAAAACAGTGAGAAGGACTTTTGCAGGAAACACGTGTAACCGTGAGATGAATTCACAGATCACCAAGAATTTCTAGGAAAGCTTCTTTCTAGTTTTCATCTGAGGATATTTCCTTTGTCACCTAAGCTTCATTGCGTTCAGAAGTACCCATTGCAGATTTCCAGAAAACTGTGTTAGCACACTGAACACTGAAGAGAAAGGTGTAACTCTGTGAGTTGCATTCACACATCGCAATGCAGTTTCTCAGAAGGCTTCTTTCCGTTTTCATCTGAGATATTTCCTTTTTCACCATAGCCCCAATGAGCTCCCAAATATCACTTTGCAGAACACAAGATAAAGAGTTAGCAAACTGTTCCAAGAAGGGAAGGGTGGAACTCTG